>NC_069509.1:74249565-74264565 GCF_027579735.1 Bombina bombina
CAGATAAATGAGTTTATTAAAACATCATATATAAAATATATAAAATAGCGTCACCAGACCTGCTAACAACACCTTTTATAATAAGTATAGGCAATACAGTGTAGTAATTGCTCAATATGAGCTTAACAGGTTACTAGAAACCGTGGTAAGGAGTGTAGAAGCTGAACCACACAACCTCCCCCAGAAAGTCCAGTAACTGTTGCTCTCCTTATTGGTGTGCAGGAACTTAGGATTTATCGTTCCTTGGCGCCTTCCTAAGTTCCTGCACACCAATAAGGAGAGCAACAGTTACTGGACTTTCTGGGGGAGGTTGTGTGGTTCAGCTTCTACACTCCTTACCACGGTTTCTAGTATTCTGTTAAGCTCATATTGAGCAATTACTACACTGTATTGCCTATACTTATTATAAAAGGTGTTGTTAGCAGGTCTGGTGACGCTATTTTATATATTTTATATATGATGTTTTAATAAACTCATTTATCTGAACGACTAGAACAAGAATCTGTTTTACCCAACAGTATAAAAGTGGGTGTGCGCTTCCACCTGAGCTTGGTTATAGCTCTACCGCATGTGAGTAACCATTTGCACAGACACAAGTTTTACATTGCAACAAAATTACAGAATTATGCTATGTGGCATATTTCTTCTTTTTTATGAGGAACAAGAGAGATCACACAGAAGATTGAAGAGTGCCGGGAAGAGTATACATATCCTTATATGAACTTTATTTATCAATTTATTTAGGTTGAATATATGTGAGTGGCACCACATATATCAATTCACACCTTTTGGGCTTATTTTATCTTATCACATTTATCTCATCCATTTTCTTTTTGTGATACTTTGGTATTTGTTATTATTTAGACATGGGAGGAATGATGCCCTCTATAGCAGTGAAGGGGTTAACAAATCTATATTATATATATATATATATAAGTATTGAAAAGCCACTCAAAGGTGTTTATATACAAATATATATATTTCCATATGTTAGGAGCTAAATATAGCTGTGTTTTTTTCAGTTCATTTATACAGATGGTTTGAAGCAATTGGAAGGAAAAATTAGGTTAAAGTGACATACGAGAACACACATGGGTTAAACATATAGTTAAAAATCTGCTCTAGAGCAGCAATGTAGTGCAGCCTTCATTCATTAGTTTGTACATTTTATGCACTATTTGAAAGATATCCTTTAATCGGACTTTTATGATTGTACCTCTGTCCGCCCCACAATAGACCATTTTTACTTTTTTTCCATGTGGCATCCAATCACATGGTGTGCCGTACGGCACTGCAGTACTGCATGCAATGTGATTGGATGCTGCACAGAAGAAAAAAAAGCCTACAGAATGGTAAACTTACCCCAAAGTCTCCCAATTTATGGTGAAACAAGGCTATAATTGGGTGTCAAGTGAGCTTACCACTAAAGGTGGAGAATACCTGGACAGTTCCCATTTTATTATGTATTTTCTCTTGTGTTGCTATATAATAACATATCAGCCAAGTCTTAACATTTTTAAAACAAATTAACACCCTTTTTACTGAAATTATTTTTTTAATAGCCAAACTCCACCCACCATTTGCCTTATATGGAGGAGCCAATCTGGCTTTTAGTCCACAGAAATCAAGGCTAACCAATGTCATAAATATAGTATAAATACTATAAAAGGAATTGTTTTGCAGTTATCTAATAAAGCACATTAGAAATAGATATGTAGCAGGGTTAGTCTAAAGAACTCAGCAGGTGCATATCACGGTCTGATAATTAGAAACTGCTCAATTTTTTAGAGCTAGATTACATGAAACGGGGGCAAAATAAACAATGGCAATATATTGCAAAGTTGTTTTATTATTCATAACTAAACATTTTATATAAACATTTCAAGATGTTTTCTGTCCCTTGGACTATTTCAAGACATAAATATGCCTGAAACCCTCTCTGTGGGTGCTAAATGTCTAGCAAAAGAAATATGGTTTGAAAATAACATTCTCTAATAATAGTGATTTATTTTTACTCTAGAATATCCCTATAAATGCATTGGTTTTCTGGCGGTAACAAACTCTGGCTTGGTTCTTGGAATACTAAAACTGCACAAACCTATTTCTTTCCTGTCCTTATAATGGAAACTTCTTAATCACCTCTGTATACAAAGTAGCTAATTTTCATTTCACCAGCTAGAAATAACCCTTTATTGACAAGTCCCTGAGGACAAAGCAGATGTAAATGAATAAGTTTCCTGGCACCAGACTCCAAATTTTGCTTTAAAAGAAGGTTGGTGCTTCATTCATTTGCGTAAAGCAACGGCTGACAAATACCAGTTCTAGTAGCTAAGAAGCCGTGTCCATTATTAAAATATTTCCTTTGGCATTCTACATGAGTTAATAGTAATATTAATGAAGAGAAAAAAATGCATTAACCCCTTGGTAACCAATGTGTCCTGCAGGGGATGATTTTAAAGGGCTAGCGCTGCGGAATCTGTTGGCGCTCTACAAATAACCGATAATAATAATAATAATTAAACACTAAATAAAGGCTAGATAGAATGATGCATTTAAAGAAAAGATTAGTCTAAGAATAACTTGTAGATGTATTTTTTAAAGTTTCCTTAGCTGTTTAAATATTGATTAAATAAGTGTAAAGTTTAGTATCTATAAATAAAGGGGAGCTGCCATGTTGTAACTTAGGTTACCTTCTCTGCTGTGACCAATTAGGGACAGTTCTAAATAGGTCACTAGAGTGAGCAGCCAATGGCTGTGTGGAATAGAACAGTGTTCTGCACTTCCATTTCTAACAGGAACTGAAAACCTCACAATGCTAGAATGGAATTACAGGAAAAGAGGACAAAATAAATAATGAAAGTACAATGCAGAGTTTTTTTTAAAGATATGATTTGTCATTTTATATTACTATCTCAAAATGTTTAATGTCCCTTTAAGTATATAAAATATAGGGAATAATAAATATATAAATATATATATATATATATATATATATTGGGATCCCCCCCAGTGAATAAATGTATAATGTAGATACATTTAGAGCACTGGTTTACAAACCTGTCCTCAGGCCTCCCCAGCAGGCCAGGTTTTCAGGATTACTTGGATGAGCGCAGGTAATATAACCATGTTTACTAATTGGCTGATTATTTCACCTGTGCTCCAGTTCAGATATAAATGTGGCCTGTTATGGAGTTTTGAGGACAGGTTTGAAAACCATTTAGAGCATGCGATTAAAAAGAGAAAAAATCTTTCCAATTTACTCCTGTCATGAAACTTTCCTCTTTCTCTTGATCTCATCTGTTAAACTTTAATTCCTTTCGTTGACAGCATACTGAGGTAGGCTCAGAAGTGTGCACGTGTCTAGTGCACTTTATGAATACCATTGTTACAAACACTACTGCCATAGAGTACACAAGATATATGAATGCTTCTGACCATAACTCTAAAGTAAATTGGAATTTATTTATTTTAATTGTATGCTTCATCTGATTTCTGAAAGTTTAATTTAGATTTCCGCCACATGTCCTTTTTAAGAAACATTGGCAAATTTATGACAGACTGCTTGGCCTTTGTATCTCTATGAACCTTTTGTCTGACTAGACTGGCTAGATATGGGTTAACTACTAGTCATCAGTTAAATTAAAGGGCCATAATACCCAAATGTTTAAACACTTGAAAGTGATGCAGCATAGCTATAAAAAGCTGACTAGAAAATATCTCCTGAACATCTCTATGTAAAAAAGAAAGATATTTTACCTCAAAAGTTCCTCAGTAGCCACCTCCCATTGTAAAGGATTTCTAAGTAGCATTTTAGTGTGTCTGTCCTAGGACAGCTTAGGGGATGAGCCTCGTGCACTCTCATATTATTTCACCAATCAGGTAAAGGAAGCTTACTATGAAATCTCATGAGAGTTAAGTCAAATCTCATGAGATCACAGTAAGAGTTCATGACCTCAGCACTGCTGATGTTGATGGGCTGCTGTTCATTTCTTCATTTTTTTTTTTATTTTTTTTTATTTTTACCTGCAGCTGAGTATAACATTTTACACAGAACTTACTCTGCTGAGCTGAGGAAATTATGAGGTAAAATATCTTCCTTTTTTACATAGAGATGCTCAGGTGATATTTTCCTGTCAGCTTTTTACAGTTATACTGCATCAGTTTCAAGTGATTTAGCATATGAGTATTATGTCCCTTTAATCTCTATAAAGCAGTATTGCGTGATGTGACAAATTTACAAATCCTCAAATGAACAGGGATTTTTTTTTAACCTGTTGGATTTTATGAATCAACTAATAAAATCATACAAATTCTTCAGGTAATTATAGATAATTCATCATTTCCCAAATATACTGGTGAATCATGTTGTACTAAGAGTGCTGGGCCAGATTCCACCTTAGAATCATTATTGGCCGCGTTACAGAAAGCGAGAACACGAGCTTATCATGTTGTCGCTGATTGGTGTAATATTGGGTTCCCTTCACAAAAAAGGCACAGTGTGTGCTTGTTGTGTATAATAGGATTTATTGAATGTCTTCTGAGCACTGGAGCAATACAGTTTGATGTCACATATGCTAACCAATTCATGGAAGGCAAACATTAAAAGGACCAGTAGATTTGTATAATCAATAAATGCATGATAAAAAGACAATGCAATAGCAATTAGTCTGAACTTCAAATGAGTAGAATATTTTTTTTCTGACAAATGTTTGTCTATTTCCAACCCCCTGTATCATGTGACAGCCATCAGCCAATCACAAACGCATATAGTATATTCTGTGAATTCTTGCACATGCTCAGTAGGAGCTGGTGACTAAAATAGTGTAAATATAAAAAGACTGTGCACATTTTGTTAATGGAAGTAAATTGGAAAGTTGTTTAAAATTGCCTGCTCTATCTGAATCATGAGAGTTTAATTTTGACTTGTGTCCCTTTTAAACTTTCATAATTTAGAGAGAGTACAATCAAAATAAATCCAATTTATTTCTGCTATCAAATTTCCATTTTTTTCTTAGTTTCTTTTGTTTAGAATATTCTCCTTTCCACAAGAGCATACTGAGGTAGGCTGAAGAGTGTGCATGTGTTTTGAACTTTATGTTCTACATATTGTTGCAAAGTGTCAATAAAGGACACTATGAGCTACTACAATCATTCTCCTTTATCAAAAATGATTATTATTATTAACAGTTTTATAAATAAAACAAATACAAGCAAAAAATGTTTGTCACTCTCAATTGCTTGAATGTATATTAACAGACAAATTATGATCCTTTTTTCATTCTTTATTAAAAAAAACCCTGATATTTATGTATGGTTCGATTATAGTAGACTTAAAAAGGGACATAAAACCCAAAAATGTTCTTTCATGATTCAGATACAACATCCAATTTTAATCAACTTTCTAATTACTTCTATTATCTAATTATTATTTTTCTCTTGGTATCCTTTGTTGAAAACCATACTCAGGTGGGCTCAGGAGCAGTACTGCACTACTGAGAGCTTCTGATTAGTGGCTGCACATATATGCCTCTTGTCATTGGCTCACCTGATCTGGTCAGATAGCTACCAGCAGTGCATTACTGCTCCTTCTATAAATGACATTAAGAGAATTCATTTGAAAATAGAAGTAAATTGGAAAATTGTTTAAAATTGTATAGTCTATCTGAATCGTGAAAAATAATTGAGTTTTGTGTCCCTTTAAATTAAAAAACAAAAAAACTAAACTTGTTGGGCCAGTCTTACTTTGCAGAGATTTATCAGAGCGACCCCTCTTGTAAAATAAATTAAGTTAAATAATAGAGCTTCACTCTGAATCTCAACACTGGCATTTAGGTCAGTGTTTGTTGTTTGTCTGCAGTATAAAGCTCCAGAACAGAAACCAAAATGGTTTAACCCTTTCATGTCCGGGTTATAACGTCTACATTGGAACAGCGTTCCGATGTAGACAAATTTGAAATCGCGAGATTTCAATTATGGGATCGGGTCTGGGGGGCGTCCCTAAGACACTAGGAATGCCCTCCAGACAGCGATCAAATCCTGCAAGCGCAGTTGGCTTCAGGACAGCCGTTGGCTATGATGTTGTATTCCGTCATAACGGCTTTAAAGCCCAGCGCCGTTTTAACGGAATATAACGGCGTGAAGAGGTTAAAAGGCACAGTAGTATTTTTGTGGCTTAAAGGGAAAATCTAATTGGAGCTTTCTTAATTCAGATGGAACATGCAGTTTTTTTTAAAAAAAACTTTCCAATTCATTTCCATTGTCAAATTTACTTTATTCTCTTGGCATCCTTTGCTAAAAAGCAAGAATTTAACAGCTTATATAGTATGAGTCGGTGATTGATTGACGGCTATCACATTATATAGGGGACAGGGGAATTAAAGGGGCAGTAAACACCTTGTAATTACAAGACATTTCTGTTGTGTTGCTATAGAATAAGATATCGGCCAAGTCTTAATGTTTTTAAAACAAATTAATATCCCTTTTTACTGCAATTAGTTTTCAATAGCCAAACTCCATCCACTATTTGCCTTATTTGGAGGAGCCAATCAGGGCTTTAGTCCACTGACAACAAGGCCAGTCACTGTCATATAGCTAGTATAAAATGAATTGTTTTGCTGTTATCTGGTAAAGCCAATTAGGGACATATTTGTAGCAGGGTTATTCTAGATACGTCAGTGGGGTGCATTTCAATTTCTGAGAATTATAAATTGCTAAATGATATGAAAAGTGTCAAAATAAATAATGAAAGTATGTTTCATTTTTTTTTTCCATTACACACAAACAGTTTATATAAAAATCTCAAGGTGATCACTGTCCCATTTTTTTTAAAGGAGTTTTAAAAACTCATCAGAAAAATATCTACTACTCATATAAAATGTTAGTGTTGTTGACTATGCAAATCTACTAT
The DNA here is from genome assembly GCF_027579735.1 of Bombina bombina. Taxonomy (NCBI): domain Eukaryota; kingdom Metazoa; phylum Chordata; class Amphibia; order Anura; family Bombinatoridae; genus Bombina; species Bombina bombina. The sequence continues at coordinate 74,256,473 of NC_069509.1, forward strand.
ATTTAATGGTTCTTGAAGATATTTTGTAAATAAAACTTCAGGTACATAAAATACCAAAAATGTACATTAAACACTTCTATACATTTTAAGCTTTATTTACAAATAAATAAAATAAATCCACTGATAGAAAAGGGTTTGGAAGCACAAGCTGGAAAATATCTTCTAGTTATTCCACTAAAAAAACCCATAAAAACAGAGGAGACTGGATACTCTTTTTGTTTAATTAAAGGGATGCTAAACCCAAATATTTTATTTCATGATTCAAATAAAGCAGGCAATTTTAATCAACTTTCTAATTTACTGCTATTGACAATTTTTCTTGGTTCTCTTGGTATCTTTGTTTGAAAAAGCAGGACTGAAAGCTTTGGAGCCGGCCTATTTTTGGTTCAGTAACCTGGATAGGGCTTGCTGATTGGTGGCTACATTTCGCCATTCAATCAGCAAGCGCAACCCAGGTTCTGAACGTAAAATGGGCCGGCTACAAAGCTTTTATTCCTGCTTTTTCAAATAAAGATTTCAAGAGAACGATGAAAAATTGATGATAGGAGTAAATTAGAAAGTTGTTTAAAATTCCATGCTCTATCCGAATCGTGAAAACATTTGGGTTTAGTGTTCCTTTTAAAAGGTCATTATTTGTATCTATATGGGAATTTAAAATCTATTTTTTAAAGTTCTGGTGCTGGAAAATATGGGTTGGTATTTATATTTTGTGAGGCATGTCATCATCTACCAATAAGAGATGGGTGAGTTGCCTTTATCAACCAGCAAATAATCTATCAATGTGGATCAGTTGTGCACAAACATACACTTCCTGTTAGTTTCAAAACTAATTTAAACTGTTTCATGAATGTGTTACATTTATATGCATGATTTATATTTTTTAATCTTGTTTTAATTTATAAAATTGAGGTCTTCTGAAATGTATAACTTAAATACACAAGTAAAAGTGATTGTCTCATCTGTATTTAATGTTTTTTTTTTTTAGTGGGATAAGTGGGAAGATATTATTTTGTAGTGTTGATAATTTTATACTCTACTACTTTTTTCTATCTTTTAGTTTTAATTTTTTATGGTCATAAAGACTGAAGTTTTTGGAAGTGTTAGACAATCAAAACCTGCCTAAAAGCTGTGACTCCGCCCATGTACCATCCTAATTTGACCCCTGGCAAATCAGCCACGCCCAGACTGCACTGACTCCACCCCTCAGGGGCTCAGTCAGGCATCAGAATATCATGACTACTCTGACTCACCTCCCAATACCATCCTCATATTCAGGGCAGCAGGATTGCTCTGGAAAAAAAAAAAGTTCCAACATTTCGAGCTGGTGGCAAGCCTGTAAATAGCATTGGCCCGGCCCGAAACTCCATGGCTGTTGGTTTTATTTCTCTAACAGTAAACCCTAGCGCTTCCACAGTTTGTATGTTTTAGTATCCTTTTACAGTATGTTACCATGATACATTTCTGCACTATGTATCGTAATCACAAATATTATTTTAAGCTTAAAATGTATCCAGCTAGTTTTTATTTTATGTTGTCTACTGTATCTGCCAGTACTGTTTGCCTTTGTAGCAATTTCCAAAGTTTGATTGTTCATACTGTAAAAAAAAAAAAAAAGTGGAAGGTGAGATTGCTTATGTCAAGCGGTCAACCCTGGGAAAAAAGGCAATTTCCTTGTACAAGAAAGCTCCTGACAACTCTTCACAGACCCTCAATATATTTGTAGAACATAAAATATCCTAAGTGCCTCTTTTCTAAAGAGAGCAAACTTTAATTTGATAACCTTTCATAGCTTAAACAATCAATTCCATTTGTTCATGTTGTTGACATTTTCTGACTATATATTATATGAATTACTTTCTTCTGTAGCATCCTTTTTGTGTTAGTGCTTTTAAAAGCAAATAAAATATTAACATTGCATTGGGCACTGACATTTTCTGTGTACAACTAGGGTTTGCAGATTTCCACCACAAACTACTTGATGAGCTGTAGGTGACTGGGCATGGGTGGTATACAGGTGTGTGTGTGTGTGTGTGTGTGTGTGTGATAATTATTATTTTTTCCAACTGAGCAGTGATTTATTTCCTTTGGATGCCAGTAAATACATTTTACCTCTTTGGCTGCCAGTAACACACACAACAGTAATGTATCTTACCCCTGACTGGCAGTAGCACAATTGAGGAATGTTTTTACACCCTTATGGTTGACAGTAAAAAAAAATGTTACCCCAACGGTTTCGCACAACCATCAAAAGCAGTGTTTTAAGATGTATTACAGTAGTCTACTACCCTTGGCTGCCAGTATTACAGAGAACAGTACATGTGCAGTATCAATTCCTTCAGGGACATATTTGCCATGTATAGAGGCATAGGAGGCCTTTAAAATGTAGCTGTAAGTCAAACACCTTTAAAAACAAAAACCTGGACAGCTAAAGGAATAGGAAAGTCAAAATTTACTTTGCATGATTCAGGTAGAGCATGTCATTTTAAGACACATTTAAATTAATTTCAATTTTCAAATGTACTTTGTTCTCTTGATATATTTTTTTGAAAAAGAATACACTACTGGGAGCTAGCTGCTGATTGGGGCCTGTACACATTTGTCTCTTGTGATTGGCTCACTAGATGTGTTCAGCTAGCTCAAAGTAGTGAATTGCTGCTTCTTCAGCAACAAGAAAATTAAGCAAATTTGATAATAGAAATAAATTGGAAAATTGTATTCTCTATAGAAATCATGAACGAAAAATTTGGGGGTTTAATGTCTCTTAAAGCAGGGTACTTCAAACCAAGGGTCGGACCCATTACTGGGTCGCAACACCATGTTTACTGGGTCGTGACTTGTGGGTGTTATATGAGAGAGTTTGCGTGTTGTATGGGAGTAAGCGAGGTGGGTGTGGCATGAGTGTTGTAGGAGTGTCTCTGTGTGTGTGGTGTATGAGAGTGTGTGGTGTGATTGTTGTATGAGTGTTGTGGTGGTGTGTGAGTGTTTGAGAGTGTGTGTTGTAAGACAGTGTGTGTGTGGTGTGCGTGTGTATGTTGTATGAGGCTGTATGGTGTGATAGTTGTATGAGAGTGTGTGTGTGTTATTAACTTTTAATATACTTTCAAGTTTGACTACAATCGGGAATAACGTATGCACACATTTTAGTCACTTTGCCAAAAATTGCAGCTATCTTGTTGTATATTACCTTAAAAAATTTCAGACTAAACATAAAAATAGGGTCGTGAAGGTATGTGGTATCATGGCACTGGGTCTTGGGGAAAAAAGTTTGAAGAACCCTGCCTTAAAGCATCCAGTATTTTAGTATAGATTATCTTGGACAGCCTGATAAAATACTGGACTGGGTAGTTGAATAGTGGGCACCTGGCAACCCTATCTACAATAATTGTGCCCAAAAGGTGCTGAGCCAATGACTATCATACTGTTGTGTGTCTCTTTCCCTTTCAGATTAAAGGGACAGTGTACAGTCATTTTTTCCCATTTAATGTGTTCACAATTATATCTGTAGCAGTGTATTACATTGTTCACTATTGGCTCCTTTTATCTTTACTTTGTCATTTGAAATGGCTACCTTTGCTTGTTGTATCTACATGTATACTGAAAAGTTCAGTACAGCAGTAATAACTATTGAAAAGCTATAAAAACAAGAATGTGCAGAAGAAATCACACTCCTAATGGGTGTATTGGGGAGAAAAAGAGAGTAACTGAAAAATAAAATTTTGGTACCTAAATAAGTGTTTTGATTTTGTGTATACATACAGAGATAAGATGAATATGCCTTTGTGGATATAGAGAAAGATAGAATACAAACATCTCCTCTCCCTGCAAGTTAATCTCATTTTAACAGATTGTAATTTCATTGAGCAAAAACAGCTAATTCAAATACAAAAATAAATTTGCCATAGCTTTTATACACTGCAGTTGGTATAAATTGTCATTGGGAAAAAATTAAGGAGAAACCATTTTTATAGTACACTGAAAAATAAATGTAACAATGTGTTCTACACCACCACAGAGGCTTTTAATATTAGTCCCTGTGTTAAAGGGACACTAAACCTTTCAACAAAGTTCCTTTCAAACGATTAAAACATATGTAATAATCATATTGACAATATGCTTGAATTATAAAATATGTATCGTTTTCTGTATATTCTTAATACAAATTTAATAGATTTCCAAACCCACACTTACTAGTTGCGATGTCCGTAACCAATAGTCCCTGATAACCTGCGTTAACAATATGGCCGTAATCTGACGTACTGCGCATGCGCTGTATTTTTCACGCGTCATAAAATACGTCACCATCATTTTGAGCTGCAGACCGCCGTAATCGAGCATTCTCTTCTCAGATGTTCCAGCGTTCTCGAGCAGGTAAGATGTGCGCGCTTAGCTGCTATAATACCCCTAGTAATAACGAGCATATATACAATATATAACGCATTTAATACCGATGTTAAAAAGATATGAATACCGATGTAATCAATATAATTTTTTTAATGCGCATGCGTTATGCCAGTAGATGGCTTGTAATGGCGATTGTATTCAAATAGCCAATATGCGATAAGCGGAGGAATAGTTTGCGCATGCGCGCGATGACGAATCCTAGGGATAATGATATGCACGCTAGAGCATAGTGATTGGACTGACTGTGTTATAATTTATACACTGAGAAAGGGGGTTTGGCTTGGGTGACGCGATTTCAAGGATTTTGTAAGTACTTTTGTAACGCAAGAAATACTCGTTTAAAATTAAAAACAGGTAAGTTTTAATCCTTAAGTTATTGTTAATCGATTTTAGGTAGTTAAATGGAGTAACAAAAGCAAAGTTTTGGAATCCTTTAAACAAAGATCAGTTTGACATGGAAAATGGCTACTTGGGCCCAATTTGGACATTTCCACTTAGGGGTGTACTCACTTTTGTTGCCAACAGTTTAGACATGAATGGCTGTGTGTTGAGTTATTTTGAGGGCACAGCAAATTTACACTGTTATGCAGGCTGTACACTCATTACATTGTAGCAAAGTGTCATTTCTTCAGTGTTGTCACATGAAAAGATGTAATAAAATATTTACAAAAATGTGAGGGGTGCACTCACTTTTGTGAGATACTGTGTGTGTATATATGTATATGTGTGTGTGTATATGTGTGTGTGTGTGTATATATATATATATATATATATATATATATATATATATATATATATATATATATATATATATATATATATATATATATATATATATATATATATAGAGAGAATATATATACAGTATAGATATATAGTTAGATATAGAGATATAGTTAGATATAGAGATATATATATATATATAGAGAGAGAGAGAGAGAGAGAGAGAGAGAGAGAGAGAGAGAGAGAGAGAGAGAGAGAGAGAGAGAGAGAGAGAGAGAGAGAGAGAGAGAGAGAGAGAGAGAGAGAGAGAGAGAGAGAGAGAGAGAGAGAGAGAGAGAGAGAGAGAGAGAGAGAGAGAGAGAGAGAGAGAGAGAGAGAGAGAGAGAGAGAGAGAGAGAGAGAGAGAGAGAGAGAGAGAATATATATATATAGATATATAGTTAGATATAGAGATATAGTTAGATATAGAGATATAGTGAGAGAGAGAGAGAGAGAGAGAGAGAGAGAGAGAGAGAGAGAGAGAGAGAGAGAGAATATATATATATATAGATATATAGTTAGATATAGAGATATAGTTAGATATAGAGATATAGTTAGATATAGAGATATATATATATATATATATATATATATATATATATATATATAGAGAGAGAGAGAGAGAATATATATATATATATATAGATATATAGTTAGATATAGAGATATAGTTAGATATAGAGATATATATATATATATATAGAGAGAGAGAGAGAGAGAGAGAGAGAGAGAGAGAGAGAGAGAGAGAGAGAATATATATATATATAGATATATAGTTAGATATAGTTAGATATAGAGATATAGTTAGATATAGAGATATATATATATATATATATAGAGAGAGAGAGAGAGAGAGAGAGAGAGAGAGAGAAAAAAAACGATTTCAAGCACTCTCTTGACTTTTGACATCAAAAACAAAAATGTATTGTATCACTACAATAAATCTTGTTTTTGATGTCAAAAGTCCAGAGAGTGCTTGAAATCATTTGCCTGCTACATACCACTAAGAGCACCCTGGCAGTTGTGGAGAGTTGGTGAGAGTGCAGATACAGAACTTTGCTGATATATATATATTGTGTGTATGTATGTATATATATATATATATATATATATATATATATATTCTCTATATCCAGTTGTATAAGAATACTATATGGGGAACTGCTTATGTCAGTTTATGCTTATTGTTCAGCTTTGACGTACAATGCATTTTTTTTCTGCATTCTGTTAGTCTGGGGCACACGTGAGCTCAGGTACTGACTGACACACTGTCCTGGAATGTTTGGATTGAGGATTAATAGACCAAGCACATCCATTCAGAAAGATAAACAAACAAACAAAAAATATCAGGCGACAACAGCATCTCCTACACTACACCTGAAACCAAATGAGGCTCTGGCAGCTGGTACAAATGACGCAGCCAATCCTTATATTTATATAATATTTAAGGGGGAGGGGGAAACCTATCTCTTGAAAAAAATGGCCGTTGAATGTAAAGTTTTTCTTTTAAAGGAACAGTGAACACCAGAATTTTTGTTGTTTATGAAGACAGATAATCCCTTTATTACCCATCCCCCAGTTTTGCATAACCAACACAGTTAGGTAATATGTATATTAATATATCAGAGGATGCTTAGATACAAGTTAATCAGACAGCCCCCTGATCACATGACATTTTTAATTATTACTTTCATTTTAGCCAATTTGAGCAGCTTCTGCCACAAGTCACGGGCGTAGCGTTGCCACCTCAGCCATGTTTTCCTGGACACTTATGAGTTACACATGCTGCAGGGTAAGCAGGGAGGGACATGTACTGTGTTTCTGGACAGCACAATTCATATTCCTCCCTGCATCATGTGTAACCCTATGACGGGCATGATCACAATGTTATATATATGGCTCACATGAATTAGCTCTCCCCTGTTGTGAAAAGCAAATAAAAAAGCATGTGATAAGAGGCGGGCTTCAAGGGCTTAGAAATTATAATATGAGCCTTCCTAGGTTAAGCTTTCAACTACGAATACCAAGAGAACAAAGCAAAATTGGTGATAAAAGTAAATTGGAAAGTTGTTTGAAATTACATTCTCTATTTGAATCATGAAAGTTTATTTTTGGACTTGACTGTTCCTTTTAAGTACAAATTTTTGTTTTACCTATCATTTAAATGATCTGTTTTACCTAATTATACAGTGATATCCTGTTTAAATCAGAACAAGGTATCTAACAGCCCAACAAACAGTCATGTAAATGAAGGGGTTAACACTTCGAAGAATTTTTTTTTTTTTTTGCTTTTGGCAAAAAAAGTGAAATTTATGTTAAAGGCTGTGGGGAAAATACTAGTAGAAGAAAAAATGTTCATTCCACGCCCTGCTTTCCTCATACACAAAGAAGAGAGTGACATTGGGGTTCTCTGTAAATTTCTGAGCTAAGCGATTGTGCATGTGTATGTATATATATATATGTGTATATATATTTATATATATATATATGTATATATATATATGTATATATAGGTATATTTATATAGGTATATTTATATAGGTGTGTCTATATATATATATATATATATATATATATATATATATATATATATATATATATATATATATATATATATATATATATATATATATATATATATATATTTCAACATAAATCTACACTTTATTCCCCATAATGAGAAAGCAATAAACAGATTTTTGATAAAAAGAAAAAACTGAAATATCACATTGACCTAAATATTTAGACCCTTTGCTATGAAACTTGAAATTTAGCCCCGGTGCATCCCATTTCTCTGCATCATCTTTGATATGTTTCTACACTTTGATTAAAGGTTACCTTTAATCAAAAACCAAGCCTGACGGTCAAAGAAACTGCCTCCAGAGCTCAGAGACAGGATTGGGTCGAGGCACAGATCTGCGGAAGACTAA
>NC_069509.1:74269565-74319565 GCF_027579735.1 Bombina bombina
GCGCTGATGCCCTAGACGCATGAAACGCGTTAGACAAAACCTTACAAGATTGTAGCTTTGTCAGAGCCTTGATGCAGAGATTAAAAAGGAAAGGGTAAACTGGTTGTAGCAATAAATACAACTAGAAAAGCAGTCACATTTTTCATGTTGTAGTGATCATTAAAGGGACAAGAAGGTTAAAATTAACCTTTCATGATTCAGACAGTCTGTATTCATGTGTGAAATATTATATAGTGACAATATTTATTGAAAACACTGCAGCCATATATTTTTTAAAGAGGTACACACCTATCTAAGTTTGCTCTTCAACAAAGGAAACCAAGAGAACAAAGTAAATTTGCTGGATTTGATGAAGTTAACACGGGGCGCAATACTTTCTAAGTGCGAGTCAGGTTTTTTTCGCACGCAAACTTTTTTTACTTTCAACTTGTAATATGAGCACAACCAGGCGCGCACAAAAAGCCTCCGTCTAGTGTAGTTTACGCTTGATGCTAAATTGCGCTCCACTTGTAATCTAACCTAAAATGTTGAAATAAGTGTAGTAAAAAAAAAATCTGTGTAATGTACTTTTTATATTATTATTACCAGTAGTAGCAGTTGTAGTATTTATTTTACCTATTTTTTCTTGCAATTTAATTCTAAAGAGAGAGCGACTGGACTGGATTCTGCAGCATTCTGACCTAAATACATTCTACACAGTGACTGTTTGATCAGTGTGGGACCTCATTTACATCTGTCCTCAAAGGGACACTGAACCCAATTTTTTTATTTTGTGATTCAGATAGAGTATGCAATTTTAAGCAACTTTCTAATTTACTCCTATTATCAATTTTTCTTCGTTCTCTTGCTATCTTTATTTGAAAAAGAAGGCAGCTAAGCTATTTTTGGTGCAGTACCCTGGGCACCACTTGTTTATTGGTTGGTTAAATTAATCCACCAATCGGCAAGAATAACCCAGGTTGTTCACCAAAAATGGGCCGGCATCTAAACTTACATTCTTGCTTTTCAAATAAAGATACCAAGAGAATTAAGAAAATTTGATAATAGGAGTAAATTAGAAAGTTGCTTAAAATTGCAATAGCAGAGGTTACACACTCTGCTACTTGGAGAGAATCACATGTCAAATTGTTGCATAAAGCATATTATACTCCTGAAAGGGGTTTCAAATTTCATAACCTAAGTTTTAATAAATGCCCCAAGTGCTCATTTCCCGCAGCTGATCTGATACACATGCTGTGGAAATTTCCAAAAATAAGGAATTTTTGGTACAAACTAGAATTTTGGCTCAACAACTCACTTAAGATCTCCCCTCTGGTTCTATCTCTCTATCAGATTGTACTTTGTCTGCATAATTAAAGGGACACTGAACCCAAATTTTTTCTTTTGTAATTCAGAAAGAGCATGCAATTTTAAGCAACTTTCTAATCTACTCCTATTATCAATTTTTCTTCGTTCTCTTGCTATCATTATTTGAAAAAGAAGGCAGCTAAGCTTTTTTTTTGTTTCAGTACTCTGGACAGCACTTTTTTATTGGTGGATGAATTTATCCACCAATCAGCAAGGACAACCCAGGTTGTTCACCAAAAATGGGCCGGCATCTAAACTTACATTCTTGCATTTCAAATAAAGATACCAAGAGAATGAAGAAAATTTGATAATATGAGTAAATTAGAAAGTTGCTTAAAATTTCATGCTCAATCTGAATCGCGAAAGAATTTTTTTGAGTACAGTGTCCCTTTAAGCCGATCATCACTCCAGTTAAAAACTATCAATCCTGTCCATTTTAGCATCTAGGTACCTAATTTTAAAAAAATGTAAATTGTGTTCAATCCCAAGCATTCTGGAAGTCAAGAATTGTTTGAAGAAGTAGTGTTTATTAGAACAAAGAGAGGCCAATATAAATAGTGAGACAGATATCAGACGATCCTTTAGTAAATGGTCGATATTTATCAAAACACTCTCACATACGGAAATAGATTATTTGATCTCTCCATTTAAAAATTCTGAATTAGTCCTGTTGGGTTTATGGTAGAATAGTCGGGAAACAGCGGAGGGGAGAGGGAGGATTGGGGGGGAGAGAGATGTCTGTGGGGGGTAGTTATCAAGCCGTCAACCTCAAATACGCTGCGTATTCCGCAGCGTATTTGTGGTGAGGCTGATACGCCTTAGTTATCAAAGGCTCGAGACCGGCAAAAGTAGAATTTTGTGACGTCAGCTTCGATCCGCCGGACTCAGTCCGACACAGATCGATTCTTACGTCACTCCAGATGTTCCGCACACAAGTGCGGCACATTCTCACTACTTTTGCTAGCTATCAAAAAACTAGCAGGTACGCTCGGCACTTTTACGGCCCAGCGTACCTGGTTTTCAAAGCGCCAGCCTGGAGGCGGCGGATCCCATAGGAATCAATGGGAGTCTGACCATAGCGAAAGTACAAGTTCGCTGCTGACAGACATCCCATTGATTTCTATGGGAGCTGTCTACACCTAACACCCTAACATGTACCCCGAGTCTAAACACCACTAATCTGACCCCCCCTACACCGCCGCAACTAAATAAAGTTATTACCCCCTAAACCGCCGCTCCCGGAGCCCACCGCAAGCTACTCTATACATATTAACCCCTAAACCGCCGCTCCCGGAGCCCACCGCAACTATAATAAATGTATTAACCCCTAACCCGCCGCTCCCTGAACCCGCCGCAACCTATATTAAATGTATTAACCCCTATCCTGCCCCCCCTACACCGTCGCCACCTATAATACATTTATTAACCCCTAATCTGCCCCCCCTACACCGTCGCCACCTATAATAAATTTATTAACCCCTATCCTGCCCCCCACTACGCCGCCGCCACTGTAATAAAATGATTAACCCCTAAACCTAACCCTAACCCTAACGCCCCCTAACTTAAATATTAATTAAATAAATCTAAATAAATTAACTCTTATTAACTAAATGAATCCTATTTAAAACTAAATACTTACCTTTAAAATAAACCCTAATATAGCTACAATATAAATAATAATTATATTCTAGCTATCTTAGGATTTATTTTTATTTTACAGGTACCTTTCAATTTATTTTAACCATGTACAATAGCTATTAAATAGTTATTAACTATTTAATAGCTTACCTAGCTAAAATAAAGAGAAATGTACCTGTGAAATAAATCCTAACCTAAGTTACAATTACACCTAACACTACACTATACTTTAATAAATTATTCCTATTTAAAAATAAATACTTACCTGTAAAATAAACCCTAAGATAGCTACAATGTAATTAATAATTATATTCTAGCTATCTTAGGATTTATATTTATTTTACAGGTAACTTTGTATTTATTTTAGCTAGTTAGAATAGTTATTAAATAGTTATTAACTATTTAATAACTACCTAGCTAAAAGAAATACAAAATTACCTGTAAAATAAATCCTAACTTAAGTTACAATTAAACCTAATACTACACTATCATTAAATTAACTAAATAAACTACCTACAAAGAACTACAATGAAATACAATTACATAAACTAACTAAAGTACAAAAAATAAAAAAAGCTAAGTTACAAAAAAAAAAATAATTAAGTTACAAACATGTTAAAAATATTACAACAATTTTAAGCTACTTACACCTAATCTAAGCCCCCTAATAAAATAACAAACCCCCCCAAAATAAAAAAAATCCCTACCCTATTCTAAATTACATAAATTTCAAAGCTCTTTTACCTTACCAGCCCTTAAAAGGGCCATTTGTGGGGGCATGCCCCAAAAAGTTCAGCTCTTTTGCCTGTAAAATAAAAATACAACCCCCCCCCAACATTAAAACCCACCACCCACATACCCCTAATCTAACCCAAACCCCCCTTACAAAAACCTAACACTAATCCCTTGAAGATCATCCTACCTTGAGTCGTCTTCACTCAGCCGAGCCACCGATGGAACTGAAGAGGACATCCGGAGCGGAAGAAGTTAATCCTCCAAGCGGCGCTGAAGAAATCTTCCATCCGATGAAGTCATCATCCAGGCGGCGCTGAAGAAGTCTTCGATCCGGCCGATGTCATCTTCAAAGAGGCGCTGAAGAGGTCTTCTATCCGGGCGAAGTCATCTTCCAAGCCGGGTCTTCAATCTTCCTTCCGCCGACGCGGAACCACCTTCTTCACCGATGGACTACGATGAATGACGGCTCCTTTAAGGGACGTCATCCAAGATGGCGTCCCCTCAATTCCGATTGGCTGATAGGATTCTATCAGCCAATCGGAATTAAGGTAGGAAAATCTGATTGGCTGATGGAATCAGCCAATCAGATTCAAGTTCAATCCGATTGGCTGATCCAATCAGCCAATCAGATTGAGCTCGCATTCTATTGGCTGATCGGAACAGCCAATAGAATGCGAGCTCAATCTGATTGGCTGATTCCATCAGCCAATCAGATTTTCCTACCTTAATTCCGATTGGCTGATAGAATCCTATCAGCCAATCGGAATTGAGGGGACGCCATCTTGGATGACGTCCCTTAAAGGAGCCGTCATTCGTCGTAGTCCGTCGGTGAAGAAGGTGGTTCCGCGTCGGCGGAAGGAAGATTGAAGACCCGGCTTGGAAGATGACTTCGCCCGGATAGAAGACCTCTTCAGCGCCTCTTTGAAGATGACATCGGCCGGATCGAAGACTTCTTCAGCGCCGCCTGGATGATGACTTCATCGGATGGAAGATTTCTTCAGCGCCGCTTGGAGGATTAACTTCTTCCGCTCCGGATGTCCTCTTCAGTTCCATCGGTGGCTCGGCTGAGTGAAGACGACTCAAGGTAGGATGATCTTCAGGGGATTAGTGTTAGGTTTTTGTAAGGGGGGTTTGGGTTAGATTAGGGGTATGTGGGTGGTGGGTTTTAATGTTGGGGGGGGGTTGTATTTTTATTTTACAGGCAAAAGAGCTGAACTTTTTGGGGCATGCCCCCACAAATGGCCCTTTTAAGGGCTGGTAAGGTAAAAGAGCTTTGAAATTTATGTAATTTAGAATAGGGTAGGGATTTTTTTTATTTTGGGGGGGTTTGTTATTTTATTAGGGGGCTTAGATTAGGTGTAAGTAGCTTAAAATTGTTGTAATATTTTTAACATGTTTGTAACTTAATTTTTTTTTTTTTGTAACTTAGCTTTTTTTATTTTTTGTACTTTAGTTAGTTTATGTAATTGTATTTCATTGTAGTTCTTTGTAGGTCGTTTATTTAGTTAATTTAATGATAGTGTAGTATTAGGTTTAATTGTAACTTAAGTTAGGATTTATTTTACAGGTAATTTTGTATTTCTTTTAGCTAGGTAGTTATTAAATAGTTAATAACTATTTAATAACTATTCTAACTAGCTAAAATAAATACAAAGTTACCTGTAAAATAAATATAAATCCTAAGATAGCTAGAATATAATTATTAATTACATTGTAGCTATCTTAGGGTTTATTTTACAGGTAAGTATTTATTTTTAAATAGGAATAATTTATTAAAGTATAGTGTAGTGTTAGGTGTAATTGTAACTTAGGTTAGGATTTATTTCACAGGTACATTTCTCTTTATTTTAGCTAGGTAAGCTATTAAATAGTTAATAACTATTTAATAGTTATTGTACATGGTTAAAATAAATTGAAAGGTACCTGTAAAATAAAAATAAATCCTAAGATAGCTAGAATATAATTATTATTTATATTGTAGCTATATTAGGGTTTATTTTAAAGGTAAGTATTTAGTTTTAAATAGGATTCATTTAGTTAATAAGAGTTAATTTATTTAGATTTATTTAATTAATATTTAAGTTAGGGGGGCGTTATGGTTAGGGTTAGACTTAGGTTTAGGGGTTAATCATTTTATTACAGTGGCGGCGGCGTAGTGGGGGGCAGGATAGGGGTTAATAAATTTATTATAGGTTGCGGCGGGTTCATGGAGCGGCGGTTTAGGGGTTAAACTATTTATTTAGTTGCGGAGAGGTGCGGGATCAGCAGGATAGGGGTTAATAATTTTATAATAGAGGGCGACGGTATAGGGGGGCAGGATAGGGGTTACTAGGTATAATGTAGGTGGCAGCGGTGTCCGGGAGCGGCGGTTTAGGGGTTAATACATTTATAAGACTTGCGGCGGGGTCTAGGAGCGGCGGTTTAGGGGTTAGTAACTTTATTTAGTTGCGGGGGCCTCCGGGGGCGCCGGTATAGGGGGTAGAACAGTGTAGTTTAGTGTGAGTGCTTAGTGACAGGCTAGCAATAAAGCTGGGAAAAAGCCGAAGGGCAGCGAGATCGGATGAGTGATAACTGTCACAGTCCGCTGCTCATCGCCCCGCGGCTTTTTGACAGCTTTATTTGATAACTTAGGCGAACGTATTCAAGGTCCGCGGCGGCGAAGGTAGGCGAGCTTAGGCGGACGTATTGGGCCGGCGAAGCCAGAAAAGTAGACGGCTTGATAAGTAGCCCCCTGTGGGTGTTTTTTTGTTTTGTTTTTTTTGTCTGTTTTGGTTGGTTCTGTGATTTCTGTTTAGCAGGCCCCTAGGGGGGCAAGGAAGAGAAGAAAAAAAAAGTAAAAAATTGCATGTTCTATCTGAATCACAAAAGAAAAAAAAATTGGGTTCAGTGTCCCTTTAAATTATCCAAAGCAAAGGAAATGAGCCGGACAGCAAAAAATACTAATTTTGTTAACAAAGGGATAGCGTTTAACTGACAGTTTTAGGTATACATGTTCTACAATGCAGCCAGTAACACTAATAAGTTACACTACTTCAGTATATTATTATTTGTGTGCACATTTCATCATGGAACCTGCTGTCTATATTATTAGATCATAGCACTTTATTTGCCACCCATATCCTTATACACAATATATTATTGTTACTTTTATATTTGTGCATCATTTAGTTTATCAATTTTATTTTCACATATTTATTCACCAAGTGATTATTGTACTTTTCCCCCCCACACTATTAAATATGCCTATAGCCGAATGTATAGCTGTTCAAAAAAAGTAAAATGGAAAAACTTTGGTTTTCCTCTTTCTTGTTACCCCAAGAGGTACGTGTTTAAAAAAATGATATAACTATAACATACCTTTATAGTATGCTTGATGTTCTCCAGCCTCTCAGGGGCTTGTGAAAAAGCACACTTTCTAATGGTAAATTACAGGAAAAGCTAGCAAAATAATTATTTAATATATAATAGAAATATTTAGAAGTGATATAATGTTTCATTGTGAATTAATAGGAAGTAGTGTTGCAGCATTCTGGACACTATGGTTACTTTAACAGACATTTTCCTCCTTTGAGTATGTATCGCCTCTCAAAAAAAAAATTCTACTAGCCTTAAAGGTACAATTACACTTTTGTGATTAGAATGCGATTGCTAAAAAGTTCCTGGGGAGAACACTTAGCGTTTTTGTTGAAGAGTAAAACTAGGCAGACTCAAGAGCAGCAGTTCAATACTCTGAGATAACTTGTGATTGGTGGCTACACATATATGCCACTTTTCATTGGCTCACTTAATGTGTTTCTGTAGTTCCCAGTAGTGTATTGCATGCTCTGTTTGAATCATTAGTTTAATTTTGACTTTACTGTCTCTTTAATGAAAAGTAAAATATTTCCCATACAAAACTTTGCAATATACTTTGTTTATTTTGTAAATATTTATTCCAGTAGGACTCCCTACATCTTGCATAATTGTGTGTTCAGTGAAGTAGCTCATTTGTCACTAATTGGTCACAGGAGCAGAGACGATTTGCAACAGCTTTATCCTTGGACTGCAAGACAATAAATGTTTTTAAAACATTTACATGTACAGCCATGTTTAACCCTTGATGACCGGGTTACTTTGTCTACATTGGATCAATGTTCCGATGTAAACAAATTAAAATCCCGCGATCGTGCACGCAATCACAAGATTTCAATGATGGGATCGGGTCAGGGGGGTGTCCCTATACGCTAGGCACGCCCTCCAGACTGAGATTGCATCCATTCTATTCCGTCCTAACTGCGCTATAGCCAGGCACCGTTAGGACGGAATAAAACGCCATAACAGCCTTCAAAGGTTAATTGATGATGTATAATTTGCATGCACTTAAAAAATTAAATTTAATATCCCTTTAAAAAGTTCATGGAATATTTATTTTTGGGTTAATTCCCATCGGCTGCACAGTTATTTTACATTTTGCCCTTCCTCTCATCTGCTCTAAGTCTATAGGCCTGGCCCTGTTGGTACACACAGCCAGCCATGCTAATCCCCAAGTAAACACAGGTTACGCCTTTTTCTGCTTAAGATCTTGTACCAAAGTGCAAAGTACCAAAAAATAAATAAATAATTAAAAAAAAAAAAATATATATATATATATATATATATACACATACATAGGCACATACATACATGCGCACACACACTATACATACATACATACATACATACATACATACATACATGCGCACACACACTATACATACACACACACACGCCCACACACACTATACATACACACATACGCACACACACTATACATATACACATACGCGCGCACACACTCTACATATACACATACGCGCGCATACACTATACATATATACACACACACACACACACTATACATATACACACACTATACATATACACACACACACACACACACTATACATATACACACACGCACACACTATACATATACACACACGCACACACTATACATACATACACACGCACACACTATACACACGCACACACTATACATATACACACACTATACATATATACACACACGCACACACTATACATACACACACACGCACACACTATACATACACACGCACACACTATACATACACACACACGCACACACTATACATATATACACACGCACACACTATACATATATACACACACGCACACACTATACATATACACACACTATACATATACACACACTATACATATATACACACACGCACACACTATACATATATACACACACGCACACACTATACATACACACACACGCACACACTATACATACATACATACACACGCACACACTATACATATACACACACTATACATATATACATATATATACACACACACACACACACACTATACATATATACACACACACACTATACATATATACACACACACACACACACACTATACATATATACACACACACACACACACACACACTATACATATATACACAGGCACACACTATACATATACACACACTATACATATACACGCACGCACACACTATACATATACACACAGGCACACACTATACATATACACACACGCACAAGCCATTGCAGTAAGGAACTTAGGGTCTGCAGGAAGCTAAAACAAATCTACTGCAGAACCAGGCTTACAGGGAGTGGCAGGAATCCACAAATATTTTCATATGTTTATAGAGAGAGGAACTAGGCAAAATGTGTTTTTATTATTATTGCTATTACTAATTATGTAGCTCTGGACCATGTGAACCGAGTCGCCTGCTGTTCTTCACCATATAAATAAACATTGGACAATTAGCTGGTGATCCAGGGAGGCCAGTATGTATATAAGACCGCATACGCTGCTGCCGTGTCAGTTATGCACATATACGACCTCTGACACAGTGACCCAGCAGCTGTTTTATTCATATACCTAAAAATCAGACCTCAGATTAAATCAGTGTCTTTTTATTTATCTTACTGGACAACCAGTAAACATACTAAACTTACTGGTAAAATACTAGATACCAGTAGCCCTACATATGGATAACACTCTTAAACTGCGCAGCCTAACCCCTGTTATATCAGTGTTTTTTAAAGTTAAGATTCACCACTATTAAAGGCATAATTAGACATTCATGATTTAGATAGAACATACAATTTTTAACAACTTTCCAATTTACTTCTATTACTTCATTTGCTTCCTTCTCTTGTTATCCTTTGCTGAAAGGTTTATCTAGCTAATCTCAGGAGCAGCAAAGAACCTAGGTTCTAGCTGCTGATTGGTGGCTGCATATAAATACTGATTGTCGTTGGCACACCCATATGTTCAGTTAGCAACCAGTAATGCATTGCTGCCCCTTCAACAAATGATACCAAGAGAATAAAGCACATTTGATAATAGAGGTAAACTGGAACGTTGTTCAAAATTGTATGTTCTACTTAAATCATGAAAGAATTTTTTTTTGGGGGGTTTCATGTCCCTTTTAACCCCTTGAGTGCTAACGACAGCTCTGAGCCGTCGCAGAGTTTCCCATTCTGGTGCTAATGACTGCTCAGAACCGTCGCTAGAGAGAGATCTAGGGGTTCCCACCCACTCCTACCCCAGTGATCGGGCCTGTCACGCGTAACTTTATTTATACTTAACAATGTTAAAGGAGCAGGGGGCATGCTGCTTAGAAGCCTGTATCTCAGGCGTCTAAGCAGCTACAGACCCCCAAGACCCACTGTTGGAAAGGTAATCGCCTAACCTTTCCAACAGTGTAAGTCTTGGGGTTCTGAATTATTTTTTATTTTTTTTTAAAGTTAAAAAAAAATCTTTCCAAAAATTAAAAAAAAAAAAAAAAAAAACTTAGCACCCAGGTGGGAAAGTGCTTAGCACTCAAAGGGTTAAAGCCCTAGGATGTGAAGGGCAGCTGGTATTATTCGTATCAACGGCTGCTTCTGATTGGCTCACCGGCCATGCTCTGCTAATAAGCTGCAATGCTTGTGGGAAAGGAACACGAAACCCCAATGTATTATTTCATGATTCAGATAGAGCATGCAATTTTAAAGATGTTTCTTATTCACTGCTATTATCAAATGTTTTGTGTTTTTTCTTTTTATCTTTTGTTGAAAAGCAGGGAGGTAAGCTAAGGAGAGTGCACGTGCCTGGAGCACTATATGACAGCAGTTTTGCAAGAATGTTATCCATTTTCAAAAGCACTAGATGGCAGCACTATTTCCTGTCATTTAGTTCTCTAGAATCCTACCTAGGTATCTCTTCAATAAAGATGTAATTGGTTACTTTATTTTAAAATTGTATGTTCTGTCTGAATCACATAAGAGGGTTTCATCTCCCTTTTAACCACTTTACAGGGGCTAGGCACGTGATTAGTTAGTATCTGTAATGTGAGGGGAGAGAGAGAGAGACCCACAAAAGTGAGTACACCCCTCACATTTTTGTGAATATTTTATTATACCTTTTCATGTGACAACACTGAAGAAATGACACTGGCAACAAAAGTGAGTACACCCCTAAGTGGAAATGTCAATATTTTGTGTGGCCACCATTATTTTCCAGCACTGCCTTAACCCTTTTGGGCATAGAGTTCACCAGAGCTTCACAGGTTGCCACTGGAGTCCTCTTCCACTCCTCCATGACGACATCACGGAGCTGGTGGATGTTAGAGACCTTGCACTCCCCCACCTTCCATTTGGGGATGCCCCACATGCTTGCTCAATAGGGTTTAGGTCTTTAGACATGCTTGGCCAGTCCATCACCTTTACCCTCAGCTTCTTTAGCAAGGCAGTGGTCGTCTTGGAGATGTGTTTGGGGTCGTTATCATGTTGGAATATTGCCCTGTGGCCCAGTCTCCGAAGGGAGGGGATCATTCTCTGCTTCAGTATGTCACAGTACATGTTGGCATTCATGGTTCCCTCAATAAACTGCAGCTCCCCAGTGCCGGCAGAACTCATGCAGGCCCAGACCATGACACTCCCATCAACATGCTTGACTGTAGGCAAGATACACTTGTCTTTGTACTCCTCACCTGGTTGCCGCCACACACGCTTGACACCATCTAAACCAAATAAGTTTATCTTGATCTCTTAGGACCACAGGACAATGGTTCCAGTAATCCATGTCCTTAGTCTGTTTGTCTTCAGCAAACTGTTTGCGGGCTTTCTTGTGCATCATCTTTAGAAGAGGCTTCCTTCTGGGATGACAGCCATGTCAGACCAATTTGATGCAGTGTGCGGCGTATGGTCTGAGCACTGACAGGCTGACCCCCCCCACCCCTTTAACCTCTGCAGCAATGCTGGCAGCACTCCTACGTCTATTTCCCAAAGACAACCTCTGGATATGATGCTGAGCTCGTGCACTCAACTTCTTTGGTCGACCATGGCGAGGCCTGTTCTGAGTGAAACCGCTGTATGGTCTGGCCCAGCGTGCTGCAGCTCAGTTTCAGGGTCTTTGGCAAACGTCTCATAGCCTAGGCCATCTTTATGTAGAGCAACAATTCTTTTTTTCAGATCCTCAGAGAGTTATTTGCCATGAGGTGCCATGCTGAACTTCCAGTGACCAGTATGAGAGAGTGTGAGAGCGATAACACCAAATTTAACACAACTGCTCCCCATTCACACCTGAGACCTTGTAACACTAACGAGTCACATGACACCGGGGAGAGAGGGGTGTACTCACTTTTGTTGCCAACGGTTTAGACATTAATCGTTGCGTGTTGATTTATTTTGAGGGGACAGCAAATTTACACTGTTATACAGGCTGTACACTCACTACTTTACATTGTAGCAAAGTGTCATTTCTTCAGTGTTGTCACATGAAAAGATTCGTATTCGTATTTGTATATATATTTGATATATATATATATATATATATTGTGTATTTATGTATGTATGTGTACAGGGAGTGCAGAATTATTAGGCAAATGAGTATTATGAGTATTTTGACCACATCATCCTCTTTATGCATGTTGTCTTACTCCAAGCTGTATAGGCTCGAAAGCCTACTACCAATTAAGCATATTAGGTGATGTGCATCTCTGTAATGAGAAGGGGTGTGGTCTAATGACATCAACACCCTATATCAGGTGTGCATAATTATTAGGCAACTTCCTTTCCTTTGGCAAAATGGGTCAAAAGAAGGACTTGACAGGCTCAGAAAAGTCAAAAATAGTAAGATATCTTGCAGAGGGATGCAGCACTCTTAAAATTGCAAAGCTTCTGAAGCGTGATCATCGAACAATCAAGCGTTTCATTCAAAATAGTCAACAGGGTCGCAAGAAGCGTGTGGAAAAACCAAGGCGCAAAATAACTGCCCATGAACTGAGAAAAGTCAAGCGTGCAGCTGCCAAGATGCCACTTGCCACCAGTTTGGCCATATTTCAGAGCTGCAACATCACTGGAGTGCCCAAAAGCACAAGGTGTGCAATGCTCAGAGACATGGCCAAGGTATGAAAGGCTGAAAGACGACCACCACTGAACAAGACACACAAGCTGAAACGTCAAGACTGGGCCAAGAAATATCTCAAGACTGATTTTTCTAAGGTTTTATGGACTGATGAAATGAGAGTGAGTCTTGATGGGCCAGATGGATGGGCCCGTGGCTGGATTGGTAAAGGGCAGAGAGCTCCAGTCCGACTCAGACGCCAGCAAGGTGGAGGTGGAGTACTGGTTTGGGCTGGTATCATCAAAGATGAGCTTGTGGGGCCTTTTCGGGGTTGAGGATGGAGTCAAGCTCAACTCCCAGTCCTACTGCCAGTTTCTGGAAGACACCTTCTTCAAGCAGTGGTACAGGAAGAAGTCTGCATCCTTCAAGAAAAACATGATTTTCATGCAGGACAATGCTCCATCACACGCGTCCAAGTACTCCACAGCGTGGCTGGCAAGAAAGGGTATAAAAGAAGAAAATCTAATGACATGGCCTCCTTGTTCACCTGATCTGAACCCCATTGAGAACCTGTGGTCCATCATCAAATGTGAGATTACAAGGAGGGAAAACAGTACACCTCTCTGAACATTGTCTGGGAGGCTGTGGTTGCTGCTGCACGCAATGTTGATGGTGAACAGATCAAAACACTGACAGAATCCATGGATGGCAGGCTTTTGAGTGTCCTTGCAAAGAAAGGTGGCTATATTGGTCACTGATTTGTTTTTGTTTTGTTTTTGAATGTCAGAAATGTATATTTGTGAATGTTGAGATGTTATATTGGTTTCACTGGTAAAAATAAATAATTGAAATGGGTATATATTTGTTTTTTGTTAAGTTTGCCTAATAATTATGCACAGTAATAGTCACCTGCACACACAGATATCCCCCTAAAATAGCTATAACTAAAAACAAACTAAAAACTACTTCCAAAACTATTCAGCTTTGATATTAATGAGTTTTTTGGGTTCATTGAGAACATGGTTGTTGTTCAATAATAAAATTAATCCTCAAAAATACAACTTGCCTAATAATTCTGCACTCCCTGTATGTATATATATATATATATATACATCGAAAAAAGAAAGAAAAATGTATATTTACATTAGAATGTCTCTTTAAAAAAAGATATTCTTGTGCTTGCTTTTTAAACTGATAAAATGTTCAGTAAACCTGTAAAATATTTATATATTTTTTTGTAGTTGATGAACTAGCTACAAAAATAAAATAATTATAGACTGAAAATAAATACAGCATCCTGTTCTCACCCTCATTATGCATTAAACTTCTAATAGTGTTGTGATCAGCTGGGTGTGTGAATGTGATCCTGAAACGTGTGAAGTAAGTTTTTGTGAATGATTAATTAAGGGCACATCACCCAGCTGATTTTATTGAATATTAAGAAGCTAATATTCCCCCCCCCCCCAAATGTTTATTACACATGTTATCATCAACGTACCCTGAACGTGGGCGTTCATTTAGATGCACATACATGCTCCGGAAATAGTGCAGGACTTACTGCGCTATATCTGTATGCATCTGGAAGTAAGTCACGCAGTACTAGCTGCGCTAGTAAAACCCTTGACGACCGCAGTCGTACAGGGTATGTCTGTCGTTAAAGGGTTAAATCAATTTAAGTTAAATTATGCAATCATTGTGTGTTTTGAATAGTTTAAGTAACATTTATAAATAAATGTTAAATCAGTGCCATTGAATTTCAAAATAAATATTTTTCAGTGCCTTGCAGTTTTTAGTTGTCCGTCTGATACCCCAGATTTTGTTTCCGTTTAATTTGAGGCTGACCAGACATGGGATATGTGATGCCATTAGTCTGGGGAAGTTTATTACCTGAAACTGATCCAAAGTCATCATAGATAAACATATGATTAGTCTATAAAACCAGATTTGTTTAAACTAACATTTTATTTATTGTGTGCACACTGGATCCTTCTCCAAATTAACGTATGAGCCAAACTGGGCTCTCTCATACAACCCCCCATATGGACAAATCAGGCATTTTCTTATTCTTCAATCAAGATTTTAAATGGACGTTAAACACCTTGAGATTATACAATAAAACATTTAATTATAAGTAGTTTTAAACATTTTAAAACAGGGCTCAACATACCCAGGAACCAGGGAGTGACTGGCTTCTAGAATTGTACCCCTATTTCCTAACGTTTTGGGTAATTTTCCATATATCTATATACAAATCCAATTGATCCACTGTATGTCTCCTAAATATTCTTACTGGCTCCTAACAGATTTGTCGAACCCTGCTTTACAATATACTTTTATTGTGTCACCTTTTCCTATAATTTAAAGGGACGTTCTACCTGATTTTTTTTATTATTTAAAAAGATTGATAATGCCTATACTACCAATTCCCCAGCTTTGCACAACCAACATTGTTATATTAATATACTTTATAACCTCTAAACTTCTAAGCCCCTGCAGGCCACCTCTTATCTCAGTGCATTTTATTTTTACAGCCATACAGTACTAGTTCATGTGTGCCATATAGATAACAATGTGCTCACTCCCATGGAGTTATGCATGAACCAGCACTTGGATAAGGGGGGCAGTCTGCAGAGGCTTAGATACAAGGTAATTACAGAGGTAAAAAGTGTATTAATATAACAGTGTTGGTTATGCAGAACTGGGGAATGGGTAATAAAAGGGATTATCTTTTTTTTTTTTTAAACAATGAAAAAGTTTCAAGTAGACTGTTCCTTCAACTCTGTGGGATTTCCAAATCCTGTTTGAAGAGAAAGTGCAGACTCCACACTTGGCATCATACTTCCCAACTCTCCCAAAACTTTCAGGATTCTCACGGTTTCAGGGGTGTGCCCAATGTCACTCAAGCAGCTTCCCAGTCAGGGCAAATATTGTGGTTTCCATTGACTCCCCAGCTCCACCCACATCATCACCAGAGTTCATCCAACCCTGCCCACTCCCTCCAACTGCACATGTGTGGCTCCGCCCCTCCTGCTACAGCTCTATTCACTAAACAATGGTGAGCCACTGCTCAAAAGTCCTCCATCACCTCCTTGTCCTAAAAAGCTTTAGGGAAACGTTGGAAGGTGTGTTACACTGTTATATTCCACGCAGTGATTGGTTGCACATTCTTGTGACTCCTGTATAACTGTCCCTAATTGGCCACAGCAGAGAAGGAAACCTAGGTTATAAAATGGTGGTGCCCATTACTTTGTTTGCTAAACTTTACATGTTATAAATATGCATCTGTATATTATTCTTAGGCTAATGTTCACTTTAAATATATCATTCTATCTATGTTTTATGTAATGTTATAGTTGACAGATTTCATGACTTAAACAGCTGAAATCATTCGTATTCAAAGCGTTACCTGCAATATTTCTTTGCTTCTTTCGACACACTATAATTAGCAGATCACTGATACCAGTAATTATCTAATCCAAAAAGAAATTGCGTTCTAATGAATCAGATAGTCTGAAGTGTATTTTGTAAACGTATATCTAAAGAGAGAGATGTTTATATTAGTTTTCTGGGTAATATTCTGTAGACGCATCTGGTTAATTTATTTAGAAAGGGGATGAGAACAAATTATACTATAATCTGTGCTTTACAGATCCGGGTAGGTTTAGCAAAGATAACTTTTACTAATCTGTTGCAGTGTGTAATCTGTTTAATTTGCATCGCATTCTAAAAAATTTTTTTTGGGTAAAACTCAGTTCTCATGTGTTACTAGCTAATGGGTTGATAGCATCTCTCTTATGATGTCAGCGCACCCCAGCTAAAAAACAGGAGCACAGCACAACTCTGATTCAAGAGTTTTCTTCCTATACAAATATCACTTCTCACTAGGGTTGCCAATTTAGCCATATTTTCCTTTACACTTATGAGCAGGGGCGGCTCAAGAAATGTATTCTGCTTGGGTCAGAGAATGCAATGAGCCCCCCCCCAGTAGTAACACTACTAATTGGCATATAAACCTACTAGCCTGGCCACTATCCTTACTAAGCCTGCCTACCTGCATGCAATCAATGCCGATACACAATTGTGCAATACTTGGGAAGGAAGGAAGGGCAGAGGTGCACTTGTCCAACCTTGAATGTCACCCCTGACCAATTCTGCATCTTTGTTCGTAATGGTCTTGGTCTGACAGTGACTTACTAAGTCACTGAAAGTTGCCCCTTGACAAGGGCTGCCTGGGTCCCTTGGACCCAACACTCTTATGAGTTACACATGTTGCAGGGTGTGCAGAGGGGAACATGCATCGCGCCTCTGGATAGCACATTAATAGTAACCCTAGACAGCGCTATTTATGTTCCTCCCTGCACACCCTGCAGCATGTGTAACTCATAGCTGTCCAGGAAAACATGGCCAAAGTGGCAAACCTACTTCTCACACACAAAGGTAATACACTCCGATATATCGTAATTATATTAGCAATAAGAGTAGAGTCAATAAACCCCAGGTACAGTCATTGTCCCACCGTATTACACTCGTATTGCCAATATTATTACGATATATGTGAGTCTATTACCACTGTGTGTGAGAAGCAATATTTGTATAGAAATAAGTGTTGCGCTGGGCTCCTGGTTTTTTAGACTCTTCTTGTTGATGACAGACGTTTGAAACAGACCTGTTAAATCAACAGCAGAACTCCATACAAAAAGAGTTTTGAAGTTGTCACCATGGATACATGAGCGGCACGAAGCAAAGGATTATGAATAGCACTATTTGAAACACACGGTATCCTATAGTTGCTGTGCTTTGGAGCTTTTCTATATTTGCTGACTTATAAGTATAAGAATCCCATATAATATATCCATGTGTTTGAATAGCAAAGTTATATGGGATACTGTAGTGTGCTTGACGGACTAAATACTTGTTTCGCTGCATTTGGAAACCATGATGTACTTCACAGTAATGTATTTTTGATTTAAAAAAAAAAAATTCACAGATAACACTACCATGCTTAGGAGTTGATACACTGTTATATCAAGACCTATGTACTGTATTATAGGTTGAATATGAACTGTACCATTATACACCTGGCATTGCATTTGCTTTGTACTGTATTGCTTTCGCTACGTCCACTACATTCCGCTCTCTAATAGGTATGTCTGAACTCTATAACCTTATGAACCACGGACATATATGCGGTCGGATGTTGCCTAAACAGACGTTATGTGGCGCACACACATAATTTTTTATATATATATATATATATATATATATATATATATATATATATATATATATATATATATATATATACACAGTATATATCTTGTAGTTTACACTAGTCCTGGATAAGTAGGAGATTACAGCAGAGATTTTAAAAAATGTGACTTATTCCTAGTGTGTGTGTGTGTGTGTATATATATAATATATATATATATATATATATATATATATATATATATATATATATATATATATATATATATATATATATACACACACACACACACACACACACACACACACACACATATATATATATATATATATATATATATATATATATATATATATATATATATATATATATATATATAATGTGTGTGTGTATATGTATGTATATGTGTATATATATATATATATATATATATATATACACACACACTGTATATAGTAATTCAACACTTTGGACAGCTCTATCTCATTCCAATTTTACACTCTCATAATCATGTCCTGCAGGAATAAGTCTCATTCAAGACTGTTAAGTCTCCAGTCATATATTTTATCCCCCCCCCTTCCCTTTTGATTCATACATTCTGCTGAAGATTGACTCCTCTCCACACATCATAGTAGCAGCGCTCCCTTTTGGCAATTTTTTGTTATTTTTTATTTTATCGCCTGTCTCTTGAATATGTTGCCTTAAGCTATTCCACAAAGCCCCTTCACAAACAACCTTTAAGGGTTCTATAAAACATTGGCTCCTCAGGGGCATTCATACAGCTGTTCATCATCTATGATTGCAAAAAGGGACATAAAAGAGCAAAAAGAAAATGCTCTAATCTGACAGAGCATTTTGTTATTTCATTATTGCTTGCTTAAAACTATTTTTTATATTTAACCCCTGAAAATGGTTAAATACATAGTTAAAGTCTACTCATGAGCAGCAGTGCACTGCCGGGAGCTAGCTAAAAATGACAATACATATGTGCATAGTCGCCAATAACCAGCGAGCTTCAAATAGTGAATTACTGCACTAGAGCCTACCTAAGTATGCTTTTTAACAAAGGGTGCCAAAAGAATAAAGTGCATTTGATAATACATGTAAATGTGTCTAACTGGTGATTGGCCCACTTGTTGTTAACAGACCTTGAGTGGGAAATTTTCATAGTTAATTTTTGGTCAGGAATGCAAATATTACACACGCTAATAATTTCATTTTTTGCATAAGGATGTCCCTTTTAAAGAGACTTGAAACCCAAAATTTTTCTTTCATAGTTCAGGGTATATTTAAATTTAAACTAATTTCCAATTTGCTCCTATTATCAAATGTTCTTCATTCTCTTGGTATCCTTTGTTGAAGGAGCATTAATGCAGTATTGGGAGCTACATGAACTCATCAGGTAAGCCAATGACATATGGCATAGATGTGTAGCCACCAATCACCAGCTAACCTCTAATATTGCTATGCAGCTCTCTATGCTTTTCAACAAAGAAAACAGAGCAAATTAGATAATATAAGTCAATGGGAAAGTTGTTTAAAATGGCATGTTCTATCTTCATTTTTATTTTACTGTCCCTTTTAATGTTGGCTACATTGGATAGTTCTACACAATTTTTAGATAACATAAATAAATATATAGGTATATGTGCACGCATACACACGCACGCGCATACACACATATACACATACTGTACATACACACTTAATGTTTGGGCCGAAACGTTGACCATTATACATGTTGATGTAATGCTTTGATTAATAAAATATTTCTTTATGGTTAAGTCCTGTGAGTGCCCTCATCATTGAGAAATTTGCATACAAAGTAATTTAAGAGGAGACACCAGGGTAAACAAGAAGTTTTATAGGAGTGAGTGCATGAGGTTGAAATAAAAAAAAAAATATATATATATATATATATATATATATATATTTTATTTATTTTATATTATATTTTTATATATGTATATGTATGTATATGTGTATATATCTATGTGTGTGTGTATATGTGTATATGTATATATGTATATGTATGTGTGTATATATATATATATATATATATATATATATATATATATATATATATATATATATATATATATATATATATATAAAACAAAAGAGAACAATGAAATGCGCAAAAAGAGTAGGGTGGAACAACAAACATAGGAGATACGGTCTCCCAGGCTGTCAGACTAAAGAACGCAGGCAAAGCCCAAATGAAGGTATTGTGGGAAAGAGCCTTAAAAGAAAGGTATGTAGAGAAAGAGGACAAAAGGGTGAAATAGCGCTAATCCTGAAAACTTAGATAATTGTACACATATATATCCATATGTTATATGGAAAGACCATACATCAATGAATTTTTATGCAGACACATGGATCAGTGTGTTATATCCAAGCAAAGTGAATCAACCTTTGTGTAAAAGACAGATTATAGGCTGGAGTTGTGCTGCTGTCTAGAGGTTCTAGGCCTAGATATCCGGGATACCTGAGAATCTACCATACTATAAGAAACACGAGAGGGTTTTAAGAATTCACCAAACGGAGGGGAATTGTTTAATTTGGAGCCGACAGACCACAGAAAAATCCTCATCCATAAGGGCTGGGGGGGGGGGAAAGAGTGCCCCCCTACAGTGTCTTCAACTTACCTCCATAAGATTGGGGTAAAATCCTGTAAGTAGTGCGAGGTGCTATGTATATCCTCCGCAAACTTTAATATTTTTTATCCACTACTGGTTTCTATTCATAAAATTTGAACTGTATATACTATATTTATCCTTTATTCACTTTGCTTGGATATAACACAATGATCCATGTGTCTGCATAAAAATTCATTGATGTATTGTCTTTTCATATAGCATATGGAGATATATATATATATATATATATATATATATATATATATATATATATATATATATATATATATATATATATATATATATATATACAGTATATGTGTGCGTGTACAATTGTATAAATTGTCAGGATTAGCGCTATTTAATCCTTTTGTCCTCTCTCTCTCTCTTTCTCTCTCACCACAGAACATCTGATTTAGTTAATCAAGCCTGGGAATTAAAGTTTGAATAAAAATATTTGAATGTTACATTTTCAATGCAAATATTAACATCTTGTAAGAACATTTCAATATTCAAATTCCCAAGAAACATTTGTTCTAGAATAAAAAAAAAACAACTTTCATCTGTTCCTAAATTTGATATGTATAATATAAAAGGCACATCTTCCTTTTTTGAAATTTCTTCTTTAAAGGGATATGAAACCCAAATTTTGTTCTTTTTTTAAGGAGCCGGACATTTTTTTGGTTCAGCACCCTGGGCTACATTTAGCCACAAATCAGGGTGCTGAACCAAAAAAAAGGGCTGGATCCTAAGCTTACATTCCTGTTTTTTCCGAATAAAGATACCAAGAGAACAAAGAAAAATTGATAATAGGAGTAAATTAGAAAGTTGCTTAAAATTGTATGCTCTATATCAGGGGTAGACAATTACCGTGTTATGGACTACATCTCCCATGATGCTTTGCATTCATTATGCCCGAAAGACCATTATAGGAGATGTAGTCCATAACGTGGTAATTGCCCACCCCTGCTCTGTATGAATCATGAAATAAATAATTTGTGTTTCATATCCCTTTTTAATACAGGTTCTGAATGGCTAATTGACTGTCTAGATTAATATTATTTTATTTGTGCTAGAATGCTGACAATATATAAAACTACTGTTTGAATCAAGAGGCACCATTTAACTGAGGATGCTGAGACTCTCATACATATATGTTGGTTAATATTTGGGGTAAAAATTCTAATGAGTACAAATATATTTGGACAACCTAGTGTCCTTACAATACCTTGATGATTACTGCAATTAAGTGTGTTCTCTCTTTGTTTCTCCCCACTTGCAGGTGATAGCTATAGTGATGGACTTGTTTACTGATCTGGATATCTTAAAGGACATCCTTGAAGCTGGCTTTAAAAAGAAGGTCTCTGTTTACATCATTCTCAATGAGCACAATGTGAAATACTTTCTGCAGATGTGTGAGCGCGCTCAGATGCACAAAGGACACCTCAAGGTGAGTGAGACGATTGTGCTTAACTGGCTCTATCACTTATCCCTAGAAAATACTTCTAGAGAAGAGGGTCCTACTGTAGTCCTTAAAGGGACATAAATGTATATATTGTATTTATGCCTGAAAAAATTATGTTGGGTAAAACTGATTGCATTTAAAGGGATATTAAACCCATTTTTTTTTTAATGATTCAGATAGAGCATACAATTTTAAGAACCTAAAATGGGTCGGCTCCTAAGCTTTAAATTCCTGCTTTTTAAATAAAGATAGCAAGTGAACTAAGAAAATTTGATAATAGGAGCAAATTAGAAAGTCGCTTAAAATTGCATGCTCTATCTCAGACTTTTGTAAGGCAAGGGCTACCTCTAATTGTATTCCAAGTTACGTGGTCACCTAACAAAAAACACCAGCCTTAATAATAATAATTACAATAATGTATTTATTCAAAAAACACAAAGAACAGTCCAGCACACACTGGCTGAAAATTTTATTTTTGACACAAATAGGACCTGCTGTCTGAAAATTTTATTTTTGCCACAAATAGGACCGGCTGGCTGAAAATTGAATTTTTTGCCACAAATAGGACCTGCTGGCTGAAAATTTTATTTTTGACACAAATAGGACCTGCTGGCTGAAAATTTTATTTTTGACACAAATAGGACCTGCTGGCTGAAAATTTTATTTTTGACACAAATAGGACCTGCTGTCTGAAAATTTTATTTTTGCCACAAATAGGACCTGCTGGCTGAAAATTGAATTTTTTGCCACAAATAGGACCGGCTGGCTGAAAATTGAATTTTTTGCCACAAATAGGACCTGCTGGCTGAAAATTTTATTTTTGACACAAATAGGACCTGCTGGCTGAAAATTTTATTTTTGACACAAATAGGACCTGCTGGCTGAAAATGTAATTTTTGACACAAATAGGACCTGCTGGCTGAAAATGTAATTTTTGACACAAATAGGACCTGCTGGCTGAAAATTTTATTTTTGACACAAATAGGACCTGCTGGCTGAAAATTTTATTTTTGACACAAATAATACAGCTTTGAAAATCAGCTGCACTCTTTAACAAATACAGCCGCGCTCTTCTTTACTTACTGCGAGAGCTCTCTCTTTATGTCACACTGGGACCATCAAGCAACCTTATATGTGTACCGCGCATGATAAGTAGTCTTACAATCAAGACGGCTCGAGTCTCATTCTACAAAGTTATTTTATTGGCTGGAGGCCATGTTGATTAGGGGGCAGGTCCTGTAACCAAAGCTGGTGCAGTGAGTTCAGCTATAGCCACGTCGTGCATGCTGAAGTACAGTGCCCATACCGCCGTCTTAGACTCAGAGTCATAGCCGATTTCAAAAGTCTGCATAAGAGAAAGATTTCTCACACATCTATGGTGGCGAGGCTCTTCACTCAGAATCTAGATTTTATCTAGAATTCTAGATTCTGAGTGAAGAGCCTCGCCGCCGTAGATGTGTGAGAAATCTTTCTATTATTATGCAGACTTTTGAAATCTTACAGGCAGTCCACTGGTAGACCGCGATCTAAGTCTTGCCCACCCCTGCTCT
This sequence comes from Bombina bombina, assembly GCF_027579735.1. Taxonomy (NCBI): domain Eukaryota; kingdom Metazoa; phylum Chordata; class Amphibia; order Anura; family Bombinatoridae; genus Bombina; species Bombina bombina. The sequence goes on from NC_069509.1 coordinate 74,293,530, forward strand.
ATCTGAATCATAAAAGAAAAAAATTGGGTTTAGTATCCCTTTAAATTGAAACCAACAGAGCAGTATCCGTTATGCACTTCCTACTAATTCACACTGGCTGAAAATGGCAGCTCCCACAGCACTATTGGTAGAGAGGACCGCTGAATAATTCAGGAGAAGAACACTATCAATAAAGTAAAAAAAAAAATAACAATATCCTTATATCCATCTGTATGTGTGTGTGTGAGAAAGATAATGTATCAAAGGATTTTACATAACTGGAATATTATCTGAATTCAATGGCATCTTCATTCTGGCCAATGGCAAGATGCCATGTCATCAAAGTGTGCCAGCTTTTGGGGTCATCACTGACTTGAGTTTTTAGCTCTGTTACCAAGCTCTCAATTTTCTTACTATTTTATTGTACTTTAGGTTTAAATTTGCTATTTGTTTGTTTATGTATAATCTAAAAACCCAAACAAAACTATCCAGAATTCATTAAAACACCTATGTTAATTTATTACAGCAAAATAAACTTGTTTCCAGAAATTATATAGAATTATAATTAGAACATATACTGTAGCTATATTAAGAGATAATTTATGAGATTAGAATCTTGGTATTCTACAGGTAAGTGCATGCCACTGCAGAAAATAATTTGTTCTGGAAGCAAGTAGACCTCTGTGCTAGCACCCTGATTTAATATCTTCTGTAGGTTTGGTGTAAACAGACGCTCCAGCACCCATAGGTGCCTCCCTACCCGTGAGGTGTACTTGTGAGAACACGTAAATAAATAGTCCAGTCGACCAAGGTTTTCTGCTGACACACAAGCCCTTAGGAGAACCATCTTTTTTGCTTCAGGGTTTCTCCCACCCGCTATTACAGACGGGTAACTTAATTCCACCTCTCAATTTACTGTCATTATATACTGAGTGGGTTGGGTGTGTACAGCTTTGTGTAACTTGGGATACAATAGCAGGTAAACACTAGCTGTGTTTATTATCAGAGTGATACACGTAAATGGAACCATTTTCCTGGCCAGAGAGCTACAATCTAATTAATTTATAAAAAAAGAGAGTATCTGTTGAAAAAAAAAAAAGCTTGTGCTGCACTCTTTCTACTTCATGATCAATTCTCTTTATAATGAGCCTTAATGGTGAGAGACGCTATCACGTAATAGTTGTTGTCAACTAATAGCCATAACCTGTAAGCTCACAGGTCCATCTGTCCTTATGTAAAGGTGGTTTCCAGCTAACAGTGACTCACAGGCAGCGCCTTCTACCCTTTATGATGTATGTAAATGTCTTTTTTTGATTATTGTGTACGCAATGTTGTAGTGTTGCGTAATAAGCTGGTGCATTATTAATAAAATATAATAATAATAATGATAGAGACTTAATTGTTCAGTTGAGTGGCCTGGTGCATAGGAATGTTGGAGTTTTTACACTTATAAAAACTGGAAAACAAATGTTTTCCTATACAGTTTATTGTGCCATTAAAATATATTTATAAATTTAAGTTAACATTATAATATCAACTGCTAGCCTTAGAATATAAAGTGTTAAATGTTTGGTAACACAACACATAAAGTCTAGCACACATCTTGATTAAAAGCAAAATGGAAGAGTTATTTACAGCATTTGGCCAAATGGTAATAGACTCAGGACCACATTAGGGTCTCTCTATCTCTCTATCATCTCTCTATCATCTCTCTATCAATCATCGCTCTATCAATCATCGCTCTATCATCTCTCTATCAATCATCTCTCTCTCTCTCTCTCTCTCTCTATCTATCTATCTATTTATCTATCTCTATCTCTCTCTCTCTCTCTCTCTCTCTCTCTCTCTCTCTCTCTATATATATATATATATATATATATATATATATATATATATATATATATATATATATATATATATATATATATATATATATATTCTAAGTTGTAAGCTAAAAAAAGCCCAAGGTGGAATTTTATTTTAAGAGTCCTACATACACCTTTTTTATGTGCCCCACAAACTTGCTACTACATGTGGTAATCCTATTACCTGGCTTGTATGTTTGCAACACCTGCCGTGCCAGAGCTTGCTACATTTTTGAATGAATTTGAACCAGAACAAACATTGAAAACTATACAGGGCTGTTTATAGTTATCAGAGTTTGTGTGATTCTGAGGATTTAACCAACATTGATAGTCACTTGTGTGAGTATATTTTTGTAAATTGTAAATTTCTAGATCCAAATCATTCAATAAAAAATTGTTGTATTTTTTTTATGTGTTTTCGCCCATCTTCATAAAGATGGGCATTGCTAGTCACAAGGACAATGCACAAACTGTTTACTATTTGTAAATAATAGAAATGCATTGCAAAGTTCTTTAAAACTGCATGCTCTATCCAATCCATGTAAATTTAATTTTGACTTTACTGTCCCTTTAAATTGATTGGATAGAGAACAACATTTTAAAAACAACTTTCCAATTTACTTTAATTATTAATTTTGCTTAATTCTTTTGGTATCTTTTGTTAAACAGTAATACTAGGTGAGCTCAGGAGCGTGCACATCTCTACCTTTTTGGCAGCATAGTTTGCAACATTGTAACTGTATAACATTGCTTTAAAACAAACACTGCTGCTATAGACATGTGCACACTCCTAAGCTCCTATCAGCCTACCTAGGTTTACTCTAAACAAAAGGATATCAATAGAACAAAACAAATTTCATAATTGAAGTAAATGGGAAAGTTGTTTAAAATTGCATGTTCTATCTGACACCTGTAAGTTTAATTTTAACGTCCCTTTAATGATTATCCAGTGATGACTGAAACGTGTATTGCTTTTAAAACCAACCATTTTATTTTAAGTTCATTTAACCATATAGGAGTCGATTTATCAACCCCTTCGCCTGCCTATGACTGCAAGTTTTCACAAGAGAACCGGCTGTCCGTATTTAGGAAGCAGCGGTCATCAAACCGCTGCTTCCCTAAGCTTTCGCCACCTCTTAGGTGGTGAGTTTCAATCTCCCCGGTCTCATTTGACCGGGAAGATTGACAGCTCCTTCCCACTCGTGATTGGCTGTGCACCGGCAGGGGGCAGGATTGCATGCAAGCCCAAAATAGCACTCGTGTGCAATGCTGAATTCCGGCAGTGGAATTCAGCCTGCCAGAGGCGAGCTGTGGTGGACAGGGGTGCATATGTACGCCCCTGTTCAATGCAGCTTGATAAATCAACCCCAAAGTGTGACACAGACCCATTTTGTAACGCATTTCGCTTTGCTCAAGCCACTTTCTTAAAGGTCTTTGAGAATCTGCCCATAACTGCACTAATTATTTATTTTATCATTAGGATTATTTGAGGCATGTAAACCATATCACTTATCCAATTATTGTGCTGTCTCATGATGTTTAAAGGGACAGTAAGTTCCTTGGAATTACATGACATTTCTTTTGTGTTGCTATAGAATAAAATATCATCCAAGTGTAAAAAAAATTAAAACAAATAAACATCTTTTTTACTGCAGTTGTTTTTAAACAGCTAAAATCCCCCTGCCATTTACATTATTTGGAGTAGCCAATCTGAGCTTTAGTCTGCAGACAACAAGACTAGCTACTGTCATAATGTTTATATAACATTGTTTTGCAAAGTCATACAATCCTCAATTTTCAGAGCTAAATTACATGGAAAGGGGGGCAAAATAAATAGCAAAAATATAGTGCAAAGGTGCTTGATTATACATAACTAAACATTTATATAAAAATCTCAACTTGTTGAAGGTCTCTTTTAAAGGAACATGAAACCTAATATTTTACTTTCATGATTCCGATAGAGCAGTGATGGCGAACCTGGGCACTCCAGATGTTTCAGAACCACATTTCCCATAATGCTTAGGCACTCTGAAGTCCAGTCAAGCAGCATGGGAATTGTAGTTTTGAAACATCTGGAGTGCCAAGGTTGGTCATCACTGACATAGAGCATGCATTTTTAAGCATGAAAGAAAAAAAGGTGGGTTTCATATCCCTTTAAGTCTACATATTACTGACCTCCTGCAGCATAACTGTTCTGCTCCTCTACTACAACCAGCTTCCTCCCCTGCGGAACCCCTTGGTAGAATTAATTGTGTGAGTGCATATGGCACCAAACTCTAAGACCCAAAGGCAACCGGCAGTTGGTGGAATGGAAGTTACAGGGTGAAGTAGCTTTTAGCCTCCTTCAGTCAAACCCATTGTTCTAGTGTATGTCACTTGTATGTTGAGAAACTTGTTGGAACATAGACGCCTTGCCTGCAAGCAAATATCTCCCGTCACAACAAGAGGAATTTGTCACAATATCATTTCTGTCTTTTATTTAGGTCTTATCCCATACTTTAATTGCTAAAGGTTCCTTTTCTTCTGTAATCTGCTTTCTAAATTGTGAAATCTGGTTAGTGAAAATTATTTTTGTCTCTTTTTCTTTAAAGGGGACAGCAAACCCCAAATTTTTCTTTCGTTATTCAGATAGAGGATACCTACCTATGTAGGTAGTGTGCATGTTGTGTGGAAAACTATATGGTAACAGTTTTGCAAAACTGATTTTGAGCACAATGTACAAACATTGCTAAAGGGACAGTCAAGTGCAAAAAAAACTTTCATGATTTAAATAGGGCATGCAATTTTAAACAACTTCCCAATTTACTTTTATCACCAATTTTGCTTTGTTCTCTTGGTATTCTAAGTTGAAAGCTAAACCTAGGAGGTTCATATGCTAATTTCTTAGACCTTGAAGACTGCCTCTAATCTGAATACATTTTGACCACTAGAGGGCATTAGTTCACATGTTTCATATAGATAACATTGAGCTCATGCACGTAAAGTGACCTAGGAGTGAGCACTGATTGGCTAAACTGCATGTCTGTCAAAAAAACTGAAATAAGGGGGCAGTCAGCAGAGGCTTAGATACAAGATAATTACAGAGGTAAAACATGTATTATTATAACTGTGTTGGATATGCAAAACTGGGGAATGGGTAATAAAGGGATTATCTTTCTTTTTAAACAACAAAAATTCTGGTGTTGACTGTCCCTTTAAAGCAGTTTTGTAAAACTGCTGCCATTTAACAAAGAATACCATAAGAACGAAGCAAATTTGATAATCAAAGCAAATTGGAAACTTTATTAAAATTGGATGCTCTGTCTGAATCACAAAAGAAAAAATTTGAGTTTCATATGCCTTAAAAATATTTAAGATTTGTTTTATATATAGTTTGATACCTTAAATAGCTTTTACTTGATAAGGCCACTATCAACCAAAGTTTGACTAGTCGGGATATGAAGTTTGAAAACAACAAGTATTCAAGAAATAGTTTTCATTTTGAATCATAAAAAGAAGCTTCAACAGGAAATATTATGAAATATGCAGTTTGACTTCACCAGCAAATGAAAACTACGTAGAAGACATTTTTCACATATTTTTGCTATATTTAAACATTCAGAGAAAGTGATTATAAGCAAAAAAAAATGTTTTAGCCAATTCTATAACCTGTTATAAAATGTATTTAGAGACATGGAAATTAACATTAAGCTCTGAAAGTTAAAATAAAATGTACATTTAAAAAAAAAAAAAGTAAATTTACCAATAGAAGTCAATAGGATTTTTTTTTTTTTTAAATTATAGGCTCTATCCATGAAAGTGTAATTTGGAATTATATGTCCTTTGAACAAAATATTATGGTATATGAGAATGTTTTCAAAGCAGAGACATCAATAAAAAATATAAAACAATATATATTATTATTGCTGTTTGTGTAAACATTGCAGATGTTAAAGAGACAGTGTATTGTAAAATTGGTTTCTAATAACTTCTTGTACCAAGCTGCAGAGTTTAATGTATGGGAAATTGCACCTTTGGCTTTATCTTTGTATATGAAGTCGCTGTTTTTGCTAATTGACACCACAATACAGTCAAATGGGCTGAGCTTGCAGGGAGGGTAGAGTTTATTATTCTCTCTCTCTCTTTCTTTCTCTCTCTCGTCACTGTATGCACAAAGACCAGTCGTTAGGGGCATAGAGATCATTATCTTATTTTACTGAGCACTATATTGTTATGGAAGTGTCATTCACATAAAAAATAGGGACCTCCTCTTAATGAGACACTGTCTCAAATCCTTTAAAACATTCCCTGAGGGGCCTATAAAACCTCTGCTGACCAGGGAGCTTTAGAGAATAGAACCCTTAAAGATAACAATTGAAAATTAACATTTTATTATGTCACCCCCCCCCCCCCCTTGGGAGTGTGATTTCTTCTGCACCTTCATGTTTACATAACTTTTATAGCACTGCGGAATCTGTTGCCACTCTACAAATAACCGATAATAATAAATAATAATATCCAGCACTGCTCTAGTGTAATTTTCAGCATAGGTGGCAGTTGTAACCAACAAAAACAGCTATTTTGAATAACAAAATAAATGTAAAGGATGTCTTTGTAAACAATGTAATACATCCCATCAGGTAAAATGGATCATTGGGAACACATTAAAGGGGACAAAAAAATAAACACAGTATAGTGTCCCTTTAAGCTCTGTGTGGCCAGGGCCACTGCTCCCCTCTTACCTCTGTCTCTTCAGATGCTACAAGTAATTACAAATAATAACTATTTTAGGTTATTTAAAAGGACATAATACTCATATGCTAAATCACTTGAAACTGATGCAGTATAACTGTAAAAAGCTGACAGGAAAATATCTCCTGAGCATCTCTATGTAAAAAAGGAAGATATTTTACCTCACAATTTCCTCAGCTCAGCAGAGTAAGTTCTGTGTAAAAAGTTATACTCAGCTGCAGGTAAAAAATAAAATAAAAAAATGAACCGTAGCCAATCAGCATCAGCAGTGCTGAGGTCATGAACTCTTTTACTGTGATCTCATGAGATTTCATAGTAAACTTCTTTAAACTGAATAGGGAAATAAGATGAGTGTGCACGTAAGCTGATTTGCTGCTTAGAAATCCTTTACAATGGGAGGTGGCTACAGAGGAATTTTTGAGGTAAAATATCTTTCTTTTTTACATAGAGATGTTCAGGTGATATTTTCTATACAGCTTTTTACAGCTATGCTGCACCACTTTCAAGTGTTTCAACATTTGGGTATCATGGCCCTTTAATCAATTAAGCTGCATCAATTCAATTTACATAACTATAATAACATCACCAGACTCAAATGCCTCCTGTATATTGCATATTGAAAAAAATATAAGATCTGAAATATACTTATGTCTTAAAGCCAAAATTTCTTGGACTCGCATCAAAGCAGATGTGATAGTATTTCCTTAAAGGCTTTTTTTTTTGGGGGGGGGGGGGAGATTGTGAGCAACATACAATCTTAATCTCATCTGCTCTGGCTTCTTTTTCCTCAATACACTACAATTGCGCACTCTGTCCTGACTATACACAAGAGTTAAGCCAGGTCACTACTGGGCCTGTTAACTAGTTCTGCATGTGTATATAAATTTCTGTTACTAAGCTTTAAAGGGATATGAAACCCACATTTTTTTCTTTCATCATTTGGAGCATGTAATACTAAACAACTTTCTAATTTACTTCTACTATCAAGTTTAGCAAATTGCAAACTATTTTTTTTAAATTGTATACTCTGAATCTCAAAAGAACTTTTTTTTTTTTGGATTTCATATCCTTTTATATTGATATTAAAGGTCAGTGCAGTGTAGAGAATTGAACTGTTTCTCACATCCCTGGATCATAATACACATGCAGGGGGCCAATAACAAATATGCCGCCCCTACAGCCCACTAGTCCAGCTGCAATTTTAACGCAACACGTGTGAGGACCAAAGTAAAACTTTGGTCTTTGATGTGCAAACTATTTGGGTAGTTAATGGATCAGAGTCAAAATTTAAGGATTAGGAACAGATAATGATAGTTGTAAATAGGGCACCTGAAGTCAGCCTATGATACTGCATCATCGGACAGTTCAGCCAATGAGAAGCCGTACTACCTGCTTCATAACCAAGACTCATGTGTGCTCCCTGCTGGTGGGAAGCCCAAGGGGGTTATGGGTAAAATTCAGGGATATAAATATACCAGAAAATAAGCTATCACCTCAGAGGGAGGCATTATGCATGTTGAAATTAAAGGCCACAATTGAAATCTGCATTAGTGCATTTCGGTTTTAAATAGAAGCATTTTTGCAATAAACTTCCATTAGCAAAAATGCTTCTAGATTATTACTGTTCAGTGGCCTACTCACATATGCTGTGAGAGCCCGTGCACCAGTATTTAAACACCTTCTCAGAGAGTGAGCACTGGCTTGTATGACAGAAATGAAGTCTTCACAGACACAATACTAGCTCTCTGAGTTTGAATACTTGTACACAGGCCCTCACAGCATATGTGCATATGCTTCTGAAAAACTGCAATAACTTTTACTATAAGCAGTTTTGCTAATGGAAGTATATTGCTATTTTACATTGAAATGCACCCATTTATATTTCAACTTTGACATGTCTATCCCTTTAAAACAACACTGTTAGATATATTATACAGTTAGCTATAGCCTTATTTGGCTTCCAGTACCGCTTATATGCTGATGATAGTTACCCAAATCTATCTTTCCTCTCCTGATATCTCTCCCTCTTTACTCAACCAGATTTCCAACGGCCTCTCTGCAATTTTCTCTTGGATGTCTTCACAGTACCTCCAACTCAATCTGTCCAAAACTGAGCTGCTTCTTATCTCCCCCCCCCCTTCTTCAAGACATCCAACACCTGACATTTCTCTGACGGTTAGAGACTCTCTATCCTCAATACCTCACCCCAGGTCCGCTGTCTTGGGGTTACACTTGACTCAGAACTCACATTCAACCCACATATACAAGCACTTACCAAATCCTGCCGTTCACACCTACGCAACATTTCCAGAATTCGTCCCTTCCTTACTTAAAATAACTACAAAAATACTTATTAATTCCCTCATTTTGTCACGCATTCATTATTGCAATCTACTTCTAAATGGCCTTTCAAAACACTGCCTCTATTATGAATGCTTCTGCTAGACTCATCCACCTTAGTCGCCGATCTACATCAGCTGCTCCGCTCTGCCAGTCTCTGCACTGGCTCCCCATACACTCCAGAATACAATTTAAAGTATTAACCCTAACCTACAAAGCACTCAACAGTCTAACTCCCAACTATATTTCCTCTCTCATCGTGAAATATTCCCCATCCCGTCCTCTTCGATCAACTTCTGACTAACGTCTCTCCACTCCTGTTATCTCTACGTCCCACTCCCGTCTCCAAGACTTTGCACGTGCTGCTCCTGTCTTCCGGAACGCTCTACCCCGCTCCATAAGACTGTCTCCAACCTTGTATAGCTTCAGACGCTCCTTGAAAACATACCTATTCAGAGAGGCTTACCATCTCTCATCTATCCCTCATCCGAACCAAACTAATACATGAATTGCCTGACTCACTGCTGCAAATACAACCGATGTGACAAGCTACCCCAACCTTATGTCTCTGCACCCTAAACCTGTAGACTGTGAGCTCTCCGGAGCAGGGCCCTCTTCCTCCTGTACTAGATTTATTCAGTTTTGTATTTTATCACAAATCCTTGTCATTGTATACCCCTATCACTGTACCAATCGCTACGGAATTTGGTGGCGCTATACAAATAAATTATAATAATAATATATGCCTACTGTACCTTTAAAGGGGCACCAACTCAGGAGCAGACTGACGACCAATGGGCGCCCTCGCCACATGCAATGTTCAAAAAACACTTTGCAATTCATGACTAGTATCAAATTTGCTTCATTCTCTTGGTTTCCTCTGCTGAGGAATACACCTAGTTGAGTTAATATGACATCAGGAGACTGCACATGCTTTCATCACTCTAAAAGAGCAGTGTTTGCAACAATGTTTAACATTGTTGTAAACCTTGCTGCCACACATTGCCCCTTTTAATTGCTGAAGCACTCGGTGACTCTTTGAATGCAACAAATAGATATAATATTTGTTTTTACATGATCCTGTAGGTAAACATGCGGTTTTGCTCAATGATAACAACTCACAGGTGCTTCAGAGCATCGCTTGTAGGTGACGCATTGATCATACAGTAGGAATTGACCACAGATAAGAAACCAGTTAACCTACTTAGTTGGCTTCAAAGCCTCAGCCCACATTTGATTATTTTTCATCTTGTTTAAATACGATAGAATTCTGTGTATTTTGCCAGCAGTGATCAAACCATTTTGGCTTCTTTTTTATCTTCCCATAGATCGTGGTGCAATACTCCTTTTCTCTGAAACTATTTGAACCCCCCCCCTTTCTCTCTCTCTCTCTCTCTTGCTACAAAATGAGCTGCAGGTCTCTCTTGCAACCAAGGGAGTAAACGGAGGTCTTAAAGTTTAGCTTTTGTTCGCACTCCCCCAAGAGGCTGGAGTGCATTCAGTGGAATGAAAAACCCTGACCTTACTACATGCTGCAAAGTGATTGGTCAGTATGTACAGGATCTTATTTATATCATTCCCTAACTGGCTACAATAATGGAGATGGGACCTTTTTCTTACTCATGAAACTACAAAAATACTAATTCATCTCCTCATTTTGTCACACATTGACTACTGCAATCTGCTTCTAAATGGCCTTCTCATACACTGTCTCTCCCTCTTCCAATCTATTATGAATGCTTCAGTTAGACCACTGGTTTTTAAACCTGTCCTCAGACCTCCCTAACGGGACAGATTTTGAAGATATCTGAACTGGAATACAGGTGAAATAATAAGCTGATGCTTGTGGCTCTGAAGTGAAACTTTACCTATGTATTTAATCCCTTAGTGGGGTTAAAACAGTTATCTAGGACAGTAATGCAAACATTGACAAAGGCTGCTGAGCTGAAACGCGTTGAGTTGGATTACAAGGTGCAGTGTTAAAATTGATGATTTCATACAGAGCATTCTGTACCAGCATCTACTTCAAACACACACGTTTTTTCTCCTTTCCCACCTGGGTGCTAAGATTTTTTTTAATGTTTTTTTTTATTTTTTGAACTTTTTTTTTTTTTACTTTTTTTTAGGACTTACACTGTTGGAAAGATTAGACGATTACCTTTCCAATGGTGGGTCTTGGGGGTCTGTAGCTGCTTAGATGCCTGAGATACAGGTTTCTAAGCAGCATGTCCCCTGCTCCTATACTTAACATTGTTAAGTATAAATAAAGTTGCGCAGTGATGTCATCACGTTATTGCGCATGACGTCACCACGCAAAACGGGAAGCCCCGGCGATGCCTGTCACTCTACAGGCATGATCGCCGGGGTAGGAGCGGGTGGGAGACCCCAGATCTCCCTCAAGGTGGGAGAGTGCTAGTGACGGCTCTGAGCCGTCATTAGCACCAGAGTGGGAAACTCTGTGACGGCTCAGAGCTGTCATTAGCACTCAAAGGGTTAACGGAGTCTGCCATTTGTATTAGTTGGCATCTATCGTAATCCGCTTGGGACTCTGAAACCGGCAATCCGCCCTTCTGGTTGGTCCAATAACAGCATGTGACCCGGAAGACAGGATGGCAGCGCTCACACAGGAGTTGGGGAGTGCACACCGAAGCGACGAGGAGGGCCACAATTGCAACCAGAAGGTAACGGGGACTTCTTAATATAGATGTCATATTCCGGTTGAGTTATTTGTCTAAAAGTGACGCTAAAGGCTTCCTACACAAGCTGATTTTAAGACCTATGCTACTGGGGAATGAACACCCTCTACATTAGAAATAATCTATACCTGTGTGTATAAGTAACAGCAAAATATCTTTTAAAACCATTGTGTTTGTACATCATAAACATTCAGCTTAACTTTGCACTTTCTCTGGACTGTGCCTTTTTATTCTGAAAACTCCCATCCATAGAATTCCCCAAGTTCTTAACCATATTTTGGACTTTTTAATTGTTTAATCCACCGGTGGTATAACTTTTATTTTATCATTGTTATTATTATTTGTATTGCTTGCTTAATTTGTTTATTTATTAAAGTACTGTATATTTTATACTGTTTATCATTTTTGTCTTTTTCTGTGTCTATAGCTGCTTGTTAGCGCTCCCTATATTGTGTTGCATAGTCTAAAGTGAAAGTAGTTGGGATATACATTTCTTTCATGTAATTAACAAGAGTCCATGAGCTAGTGACGTATGGGATATACATTCCTACCAGGAGGGGCAAAGTTTCCCAAACCTTAAAATGCCTATAAATACACCCCTCACCACACCCACAAATCAGTTTTACAAACTTTGCCTCCAAGGGAGGTGGTGAAGTAAGTTTGTGCTAGATTCTACGTTGATATGCGCTCCGCAGCAAGTTGGAGCCCGGTTTTCCTCTCAGCGTGCAGTGAATGTCAGAGGGATGTGAGGAGAGTATTGCCTATTGAATGCAGTGATCTCCTTCTACGGGGTCTATTTCATAAGGTTCTCTGTTATCGGTCGTAGAGATTCATCTCTTACCTCCCTTTTCAGATCGACGATATACTCTTATATTTACCATTTCCTCTACTGATTCTCGTTTCAGTACTGGTTTGGCTTTCTACAAACATGTAGATGAGTGTCCTGGGGTAAGTAAGTCTTATTTTCTGTGACACTCTAAGCTATGGTTGGGCACTTTATTTATAAAGTTCTAAATATATGTATTCAAACATTTATTTGCCTTGACTCAGAATGTTCAACTTTCCTTATTTCCAGACAGTCAGTTTCATATTTGGGATTATGCTTTAATTATCATATTTTTCTTACCTCAAAAATTTGACTTTTTTCCCTGTGGGCTGTTAGGCTCGCGGGGGCTGAAAATGCTTCATTTTATTGCGTCATTCTTGGCGCAGACTTTTTTGGCGCAAAAATTCATTTCCGTTTCCGGCGTCATACGTGTCGCCGGAAGTTGCGTCATTTTTTTGACGTTATTTTGCGCCAAAGATGTCGGCGTTCCGGATGTGGCGTCATTTTTGGCGCCAAAAGCATTTAGGCGCCAAATAATGTGGGCGTCTTATTTGGCGCCAAAAAATATGGGCGTCGCTTTTGTCTCCACATTATTTCAGTCTCATTTTTCATTTGCTTCTGGTTGCTAGAAGCTTGATGTTTGGCATTTTTTTCCCATTCCTGAAACTGTCTTATAAGGAATTTGATCTATTTTGCTTTATATGTTGTTTTTTCTCTTACATATTGCAAGATGTCTCACGTTGCATCTGAGCCAGAAGATACTACAGGAAAACCTCTGCCTGCTGGATCTACCAAAGCTAAGTGTATCTGCTGTAAACTTTTGGTAGCTATTCCTCCAGCTGTTGTTTGTATTAAATGTCATGACAAACTTGTTAATGCAGATAATATTTCCTTTAGTGATGTACCATTGCCTGTTGCAGTTCCCTCAACATCTAAGGTGCAGAATGTTCCTGATAACATAAGAGATTTTGTTTCTGAATCCATAAAGAAGGCTTTGTCTGTTATTTCTCCTTCTAGTAAACGTAAAAAGTCTTTTAAATCTTCTCTCTCTACAGATGAATTTTTAAATGAACACCATCATTCTGATTCTTTGGACTCTTCTGGTTCAGAGGATTCTGTCTCAGAGATTGATGCTGATAAATCTTCATATTTATTTAAGATGGAATTTATTCGCTCTTTACTTAAAGAAGTACTAATTGCTTTAGAAATAGAGGATTCTAGTCCTCTTGATACTAATTCTATACGTTTGGATAAGGTTTTTAAAGCTCCTGCGGTTATTCCGGAAGTCTTTCCTGTTCCTAATGCTATTTCTGCAGTAATTGCTAAGGAATGGGATAGATTGGGTAATTCATTTACTCCTTCTAAACGTTTTAAGCAATTATATCCTGTTCCGCCTGACAGATTAGAATTTTGGGACAAAATCCCTAAAGTTGATGGGGCTATTTCTACCCTTGCTAAACGCACTACCATTCCTACATCAGATGGTACCTCGTTTAAGGATCCTTTAGATAGAAAAATTGAATCTTTTCTAAGAAAAGCTTATCTATGTTCAGGTAATCTTCTTAGACCTGCTATATCATTGGCTGATGTTGCTGCAGCTTCAACTTTTTGGTTGGAAACTCTAGCGCAACAAGTAACAAATCGTGATTCTCATGATATTATTATTCTTCTCCAGCATGCTAATAATTTCATCTGTGATGCCATTTTTGATATTATTAGAGTTGATGTTAGATTTATGTCTCTGGCTATCTTAGCCAGAAGAGCTTTATGGCTTAAGACTTGGAATGCTGATATGGCTTCTAAATCAACTCTACTTACCATTTCTTTCCAGGGAAACAAATTATTTGGTTCTCAGTTGGATTCTATTATTTCAACTGTTACTGGTGGGAAAGGAACTTTTTTACCACAGGATAAAAAGTCTAAAGGTAAAAACAGGGCTAACAATCGTTTTCGTTCCTTTCGTTTCAACAAAGAACAAAAGCCTGATCCTTCGTCCTCAGGAGCAGTTTCAGTTTGGAAACCATCTCCAGTCTGGAATAAATCCAAGCCTGCTAGAAAGGCAAAGCCTGCTTCTAAGTTCACATGAAGGTACGGCCCTCATTCCAGTTCAGCTGGTAGGGGGCAGGTTACGTTTTTTCAAAGAAATTTGGATCAGTTCTGTTCACAATCTTTGGATTCAGAACATTGTTTCAGAAGGGTACAGAATTGGTTTCAAGATGAGACCTCCTGCAAAGAGATTTTTTCTTTCCCATGTCCCAGTAAATCCAGTGAAAGCTCAAGCATTTCTGAATTGTGTTTCAGATCTAGAGTTGGCTGGAGTAATTATGCCAGTTCCAGTTCCGGAACAGGGGATGGGGTTTTATTCAAATCTCTTCATTGTACCAAAGAAGGAGAATTCCTTCAGACCAGTTCTGGATCTAAAATTATTGAATCGTTATGTAAGGATACCAACGTTCAAGATGGTAACTGTAAGGACTATATTGCCTTTTGTTCAGCAAGGGAATTATATGTCCACAATAGATTTACAGGATGCATATCTGCATATTCCGATTCATCCAGATCATTATCAGTTCCTGAGATTCTCTTTTCTAGACAAGCATTACCAATTTGTGGCTCTACCGTTTGGCCTTGCTACAGCTCCAAGAATTTTCACAAAGATTCTCGGTGCCCTTCTGTCTGTAATCAGAGAACAGGGTATTGTGGTATTTCCTTATTTGGACGATATCTTGGTACTTGCTCCGTCTTTACATTTAGCAGAGTCTCATACGAATCGTCTTGTGTTGTTTCTTCAAGATCATGGTTGGAGGATCAATTTACCAAAAAGTTCTTTGATTCCTCAAACAAGGGTAACCTTTCTGGGTTTCCAGATAGATTCAGTGTCCATGACTTTGTCTTTAACAGACAAGAGACGTCTAAAATTGATTACAGCCTGTCGAATCCTTCAGTCTCAATCATTCCCTTCGGTAGCCTTATGCATGGAAATTCTAGGTCTTATGACTGCTGCATCGGACGCGATCCCCTTTGCTCGTTTTCACATGCGACCTCTTCAGCTCTGTATGCTGAACCAATGGTGCAGGGATTACACGAAGATATATCAATTAATATCTTTAAAACCGATTGTTCGGCACTCTCTAACGTGGTGGACAGATCACCATCGTTTAATTCAGGGGGCTTCTTTTGTTCTTCCGACCTGGACTGTAATTTCAACAGATGCAAGTCTCACAGGTTGGGGAGCTGTGTGGGGATCTCTGACGGCACAAGGAGTTTGGGAATCTCAGGAGGTGAGATTACCGATCAATATCTTGGAACTCCGTGCAGTTTTCAGAGCTCTTCAGTTTTGGCCTCTTCTGAAGAGAGAATCGTTCATTTGTTTTCAGACAGACAATGTCACAACTGTGGCATACATCAATCATCAAGGAGGGACTCACAGTCCTCTGGCTATGAAAGAAGTATCTCGAATTTTGGTTTGGGCGGAATCCAGCTCCTGTCTAATCTCTGCGGTTCATATCCCAGGTGTAGACAATTGGGAAGCGGATTATCTCAGTCGCCAAACGTTGCATCCGGGCGAATGGTCTCTTCACCCAGAGGTATTTCTTCAGATTGTTCAAATGTGGGGGCTCCCAGAGATAGATCTGATGGCCTCTCATCTAAACAAGAAACTTCCCAGGTATCTGTCCAGATCCCGGGATCCTCAGGCGGAGGCAGTGGATGCATTATCACTTCCTTGGAAATATCATCCTGCCTATATCTTTCCGCCTCTAGTTCTTCTTCCAAGAGTAATCTCCAAGATTCTGAGGGAATGCTCGTTTGTTCTGCTAATAGCTCCGGCATGGCCTCACAGGTTTTGGTATGCGGATCTTGTCCGGATGGCATCTTGCCAACCATGGACTCTTCCGTTAAGACCAGACCTTCTGTCTCAAGGTCCTTTTTTCCATCCGGATCTGAAATCCTTAAATTTAAAGGTATGGAGATTGAACGCTTGATTCTTGGTCATAGAGGTTTCTCTGACTCCGTGATTAATACTATGTTACAGGCTCGTAAATCTGTATCTCGAGAGATATATTATAGAGTCTGGAAGACTTATATTTCTTGGTGTCTTTCTCATCATTTTTCTTGGCATTCTTTTAGAATACCGAGAATTTTACAGTTTCTTCAGGATGGTTTAGATAAGGGTTTGTCCGCGAGTTCTTTGAAAGGACAAATCTCCGCTCTTTCTGTTCTTTTTCACAGAAAGATTGCTATTCTTCCTGATATTCATTGTTTTGTACAAGCTTTGGTTCGTATAAAACCTGTCATTAAGTCAATTTCTCCTCCATGGAGTTTGAATTTGGTTTTGGGAGCTCTTCAAGCTCCTCCGTTTGAACCTATGCATTCATTGGACATTAAATTACTTTCTTGGAAAGTTTTGTTCCTTTTGGCCATCTCTTCTGCTAGAAGAGTTTCTGAATTATCTGCTCTTTCGTGTGAGTCTCCTTTTCTGATTTTTCATCAGGATAAGGCGGTGTTGCGAACTTCTTTTGAATTTTTACCTAAAGTTGTGAATTCCAACAACATTAGTAGAGAAATTGTGGTTCCTTCATTATGTCCTAATCCTAAGAATTCTAAGGAGAAATCATTGCATTCTTTGGATGTTGTTAGAGCTTTGAAATATTATGTTGAAGCTACGAAATCTTTCCGTAAGACTTCTAGTCTATTTGTTATCTTTTCCGGTTCTAGGAAAGGCCAGAAAGCTTCTGCCATTTCTTTGGCATCTTGGTTGAAATCTTTAATTCATCTTGCCTATGTTGAGTCGGGTAAAATTCCGCCTCAAAGAATTACAGCTCATTCTACTAGGTCAGTTTCTACTTCCTGGGCGTTTAGGAATGAAGCTTCGGTTGACCAGATCTGCAAAGCAGCAACTTGGTCCTCTTTGCATACTTTTACTAAATTCTACCATTTTGATGTATTTTCTTCTTCTGAAGCAGTTTTTGGTAGAAAAGTTCTTCAGGCAGCGGTTTCAGTTTGAATCTTCTGCTTATGTTTTTTGTTAAACTTTATTTTGGGTGTGGATTATTTTCAGCAGGAATTGGCTGTCTTTATTTTATCCCTCCCTCTCTAGTGACTCTTGTGTGGAAAGATCCACATCTTGGGTAGTCATTATCCCATACGTCACTAGCTCATGGACTCTTGTTAATTACATGAAAGAAAACATAATTTATGTAAGAACTTACCTGATAAATTCATTTCTTTCATATTAACAAGAGTCCATGAGGCCCACCCTTTTTTGTGGTGGTTATGATTTTTTTGTATAAAGCACAATTATTCCAATTCCTTATTTTATATGCTTCGCACTTTTTTTCTTATCACCCCACTTCTTGGCTATTCGTTAAACTGATTTGTGGGTGTGGTGAGGGGTGTATTTATAGGCATTTTAAGGTTTGGGAAACTTTGCCCCTCCTGGTAGGAATGTATATCCCATACGTCACTAGCTCATGGACTCTTGTTAATATGAAAGAAATGAATTTATCAGGTAAGTTCTTACATAAATTATGTTTTTTAGGGTAGCTGTGCTATACTGTTTGTCAGTTTTTTTTATATCTGCTACAGTAATGCAAACATGACATGCTTATAACAAATCAGTCTACTTTTTTTATCTACTTTTCCTGCACTGTTCATCTTGACTTTGCAACATTTTACACAGTGATTGGTTGATCATTGCAGGACTATTTAGCCACAGCAAGGATGATAATATAAACATACAAGAGGTTTGTTTTAACCCTTCCCTGACGGAACAAATTTGTACTTTGTTCCAATGTAATCAAATTTAAATCACGCCTATGACGTTAGGCACTCCCTCCAGCCACGTGATCCCATTTAGCAAGCGGCTATGGCTTCAGAATAGCCAAACGGCTAAAACGTTCCATGCTGCCCTAACGCGCTAAAGCCCAGCCCTGATAGGACGGCATGGAACATCCTAATGGCGGGAAAGTGTTAACGTGTATGTCCCCAGATTGCAAAATCGTGAAACGTTTGTAACAACATTGTTCCTTTCCATGCTACTTGCCTATAACTAACACATTTTTTATTTTATTTTGCTTTTTGGTACTTTTATATTCCCTTAACAAATTGTAACATCTATTTTTTATTTTATCAAAATTCCTTTCCATGACTGAAGTCCCCAAGTCCCCTTATGTAAGCTCATGTCACTAGCATGTAGAAGAGACTCTGGGTGACTAGGGTTGCCACCTCGGCCATGTTTTGTTGGACACTTATGAGTTACACATGCTGCGGGGTGTGCAGGGATTAACATGTTTTGTGTTTCTGGACAGCACTATTTATATGCACTATTCATATTCCTCCCTGCACACCCTGCAGCATGTATAACTCATAAGTGTCCAGGAAAACATGGCTGAGGTGGGATCCCTATTGGTGACATAAATGTAGCAGGTACTGTTTTTTTCCCTCTCTGCATATCACCCTCAGGCTGCACCACCCTGACAACTGATTACTGTCAAGGCTAGTCATATACCGTCAGCTTGTGTGTGAGGGGTCAGGGAACGAACAAACATGCTGTGTCCTTAGATCAACAGTGTGAATGTTCTGTACAATTGTGTCCTTTTATGCAGCTATAATTTTGAAGTAGGTCAAGTAAACTATTATACCACAAAAGCTGTTGTTATGTACCTATAAACTTAATTAGCTGGCAGGAACAAAAATAATAATAATATATATATATACAGGTAGCCCTCAGTTTACGCCGGGGTTAGGTTCCAGAAGGAATGGTTGTAAATCAAAACCGTTGTAAATTGAAACCCAGTTTTATAATGTAAGTCAATAGGAAGTGAGGGAGATAGGTTCCAGGCCCCTCTCAAAATTTTCATAAGTAACACCTAATACATTATTTTTAAAGCTTTGAAATGAAGACTTTAAATGCTAAACAGCATTATAAACCTAATAAAATCACACAACACAGACTTCTCTTGCATTTTTCTGCAAACAGTTCTTTCTATGCATTCCAATCTGGACTGATTTATAGACAGGAAGATCTTGTTCCTTTGAAATCTGCTCGATAGCTCAGGTCTGGTTAAACTGATATAATTTCAGCTTGCTTGGCCTTGCTGCAATACAAGCAGACAGCTACACCTACTAGCTATTTTAATAAATGCACTGCTTCTCAATGCTTTTCAATAGCAGTCACATGACTGGAAAAAAAGGTTGTTATTCTGAAACGGTGTAAATTGAACCGTTGTAAAACGAGGGCCACCTGTGTGTGTGTGTGTGTATATATATGTATATGTATATATATATATATATATATATATATATATACACACACATACAGTGGCGTAGCGTGGGTTGTCAGCACCAGGGCTTCGCCACTGTGTGTGTGTGTGTGTGTGTGTGTATGTGTGTTTTTTTTTTCACTGCATTACAAAGTATTGTCTTTTATCAAATGTATTTAAATTCCTTGGTACCCTTTATTGAAGGAACAGCAATGCACTACTGGGAAATATAAAAAGAATATAAAGAATCCATTTATGTCTTTTAACTGACAGTGAGTTATTGCTGCCTTGCACATAACTCTTTCAGAAAGGAAAAAAACAAAACTTTTTGCCCAGAGGGTAGGGTGAGAACAAAAATGCAGAGAATAATATAAGAAAACATTCTTTGGAAAAAAATAAAAAAAGTTAACTCATGCAGAAGAGAGCATAATTATGATCACAATTAAAGCAAATGTTAAATTAGACTTTCAAATTCTAGACAATAGCCTGTTGCAATCAGTTTAAGCTATTTATAAATAAAGTTACAAAAAGAATAAAATAAAAGACTTTCCCTTCTGACAGACTGAGAAAAAATAGTACTGCAGCCAGCAAAGGAACTGGCCATTTCTACAACACCGCACGATAATCCAAGTTAATGAGACAGTTTACCCAAAAACTTTCTCTCCTTTAATTTGTTCCCAATGATCTATTTTACGTATTGGAGTGTATCAAATGGTTTACAAATAGCTCCTTAGCCTTTATATTGGCATTTAAAATAGCTGATTTAGCCTGTAGTATCCCTACCTATACTGGAAGTTTCTATACCTAGGTATAGGCTATTGAGACACTAGGTAAACACAGCCAGCAGAAGAAATTACACTCACAGTGGGAGGTGGAAGAGATAACGCTCTAAAATGTTCATTTTCAATTGTTCTTTCTAAGTATTGTACAGAGACAGAGATAAGAAAGGGAAGCATTTGAGTAATACCGAGATCTGATTGGTTTGCAAGCATATCCTATTTTATAGGGGTGTGGTTTCAAAGAGCAAATCTAGCTATTAAATTTGCAAAAATAAACCTAAATGATCTATATCTCATACATGTTATACACTGCAGCTGGTATAACAAGTCATGGAGAACACATTCAGGGAAAAACAATTTTACAGTGAACTGTTTATTTATTTATTTATTTTAATAGCAATATTTGTCTAGAAAATAACAAACATGAGGTACAATAATACTTGTATTAGCTTTCAAAATGTTTAGGTCTCTTTGTTGGGCTTGAAGAAGAGGTCTTGTAAACTTTCACTGTATTTTGCTACTTTTCTTCCTAACTTTTAAATGTGTCACCCTAAAACCAGGAGGCTAGGGGTGGAGTCATGGTGAGTCAGATTGTTTATGGGAATGGCCAGTTGGCTGTGGTCAAGCTTTTTTGGTCCTCAGTTTCCCTTTGTGTCAATGGGACATAAAAAAGGGAAGAAAGGACCATATGTGGGAGCTATTTATTTAAAGGGACATTAAACACTAGATAAATGCTAGGTAGAATGATGTATTTAAAGAAAATATTAGTTTGAGAATAACATGTAGATGTATTTTTTAAAGTTTCATTAGCTGATTAAATATTGACAAAATAAGTGTAAAGTGTTAGTCTATACAACAATGGGAGCTGCCATGTTGTAACTTAGGTTACATTCTCTACTGTGGCCAATGGCTATATTGAATATAACAGTGCTCTGCACTTCCATTTCTGACAGAAACTGAAAAGCTCACAATTTCAGAATGGAATTATATAAAAGGGGGCAAAATAAATAATGAACATATTTTGTAGAGTGTTTTTTTATTATTATTTATACAGTTTATAATTTTATATTCCCATCTCAAAGTGTTTAATGTCCCTTTAAATCTAATTGTCCCAATAAACCTATTTTTGTAAATCACTTTTGTTTTTTTCTTACCACATAAGTATTTCATCTTAAGGATCTTAATATTGCAAATGTTTAATTAATTATTTAAGCAAATATGTAAGAGAGTGATGAATCTATGTCTTTGAAAATTATGAGAACATTACATTTTATATCAATACATTTGCAAAATGATGACAAGATGGTTGTTTTTACACCACCTGACAAATGTCATGTTGTGATTGTGGAATTAAAGGGGCATAAAAAATACCAGCAATAGTTTTATGAGAACATTAGCTCAAATTTGTAAGAAAATTGTATTATTAATGGGACATTCAATCTCATAAATACACATTGTAACTAAAAATAAATATTAAAATTTTCTTTAAAGAGGTAAAGTAACATCTAATATGGGGGAGGGGGGCTGTCTTGTCCATTTCGTCAGAGGGGAGGCCCACTCCCTTAGACTTTGAAATCCCCTGCATTTGATACAGTTAACTAGACAGAAAAGATCATGAGGACTGCCTTCTCTGCTATCTCAACCCATTTTATTGAGTTGTGGTTTCATATAGCAGTAACAGTTATTTCATATACAAAATTATACCTAAAGGTGCAATTTCCCCATACATTTTAAACTCTTCAACTGGTATAACAAGTCATTATAAGCACATTAAGGAGAAACCATTTTTTCAGTACAGTGTCCCTTTAACTATAAATGTAATCATTCTGCAGTGGTTAAACGCAGCAATTAAATGAAATGTTTAATAATTTGAGCATGTTGTTATGCATTTTGTGTCCCTTTAAATCATAATGGCGTGAGGACTACAGCTTGGGAAGGCAGGGTGGAAAGATGTCAGTTTTAATGTGAATTCCCACTAGCTTTGATGGTGAATATTACAAACTCTCCACTATCCCTCCCTTCCTAATGTCACACCCAAGCATTCTGGATATTTATATTAAAGGGACATATAACCCCAAAAATGTTCTTTTATGTATCAGATAGAACACGTGATTTTAAACAACTTTCTCATTTACTTCTATTATTTTTCTTCATTCTCTTGTTATCTTTTGTTGAAAAGCAGGACAATAGGCTTAGGAGCCGGCCCATTTCTGGAGCCTTATATGGCAGCAGTTTTGCAAGAATGTTATGCATTTGCAGGAGCACTAGATGGCAGCATTATATCCTGCCATGTAATGCTGCAGATGCCTACCTAGGTATATCTCTTTAACAAAGAACATCATGAGAAGAAAGCAAATTTAACATTAGAAGTAAATTGGATACTTTTTTTTTAAATGCTATGCTTCGTATGAATCACAAAATAAAATGTTGGGGTTTTATATCCCTTTAAGGGAGAGGCCACCGTGACATCTCTAAGAAAACTCGGCTTAAAAAGCACATACTCTAGCTAAAGAGAGATATGGTTACCAGTCTAGCTACATTACTGTGACATCAAGCTCAAACAACGAAACAAATATTTATCAACCTAGCATTGAAGTTCCTTTTTATATGCGTATTATATATAAGCAATTCAGATGTTTCGCAATGTTGTAGAAATCGTTCAAAAGCATTTTTAACCATACTTTGCTCTGCTACCCCCCCCCCCCCCCCCTGGAAATAAATGTAAGTTTATCTTATTTCCTCTGCTGTGATCAGTTAGTGGTTATTATAAATGTGCTCCTGCACAGATCAAGCAGTTGTTGTGTAGCATGTTACAGGATCATTCTTCAAGATCCGTCCTACTTGATGCATTTCAGTGTCTTGGGACAGCGGAGAAAACAGTTTTCAGTAAAAAAAATAATAATAATAATTATAAAATGGCAAAATAAGGAAAAGCACATTGCAAACCTGTTGGGTTTGTTATACAAAATGTAGCATTTTATTTTTTAATTTAATTTTTATTTTAAACTCACTTTTAAATGCAACATATTGCACCTCTCTCTGACAACCAAATGGTTAAAGGGACAGTCAACTCAAAATGTGTTATTGTTTAAAAAGATAGATAATCCCTTTATTACCCATTCCCTAGTTTTGCAGGTTATATAAATATACTTTTTACCTCTGTGATTACTATGTATCTAAGCATCTTCTGACAGCCCCCTGGTCACATGGCTATTTATTTATTATCTATTGATTGCATTTTAGCCAATTAGTGCTGTGCTGTGCACAACTCCCGGGAGAGAGCACAATGTTATCTATACGGCTCACATGAACTAGCAGTCTCCTGTTGTGAAAAGCTAATAAAAAAGCATGTGATAAGAGGCTGTAATGGGTAGTAAAGGCATTATCTATCTTTTTAAAGAATAACAATTTATGTGTTTTACTGTCCCTTTAAATCACTTCTAGCTTTGTGTAAAACTTGTGCTAGTCTCACACTCCATAGGATAAAGAAGTAAAATCTGCAGGTTTTCTTTAAAACGCAGCAAATAGCTTAACTCAGCTATATTTGTATCTTTCTGCAGGTTACATATTTGCTCTTTGCATGTCTAGGGGGCGTGGGACAAAGCACAATATTTTTACACAAAAGCAAGAGGTATTTTTATTATACATTGTTGTTTGAAGATGGGTTTGACATCTGTGCAAGGTTTTGAAGCCTAAACTAAATTTATTTTTATTAGAGCAACCCCCACAGCGGAGTCTGCTCTTACTGCCCTGCATGTCACCAGGGAGCTCATCTGACCTATTGTAAGTTAGCAAATACACAGCCACACCCTATGGGACAACATTATTAATGTCAAACAAAGCTAAACTTTGTATCAGCCGAATTCTCCTGCGCAGCCCAAACAAAAATCATATGGTTTTCCTCTTTTTCATGGATCTGTTTGTATGTGCAGCATGGGGCAGATGTGTTTTAGGCACTTATTTTTGTTAAAGGGACAGTAAAGTCAAGATTAAACATGATTCAGATAGAGTTTGCAATTTTAAACAACTTTATAATTTACTTTTATCATCAAATTTGCTTTGTTCTTCAGTTATTCTTTGTTGAAGCATAAACCTATGCGTGTCTTTCGCAGTCTATGGCAGCAGTATTTGCAACATTGTAAAATGGCCATAGACACATGCACGCTCCTGAACTCACTTAGGATTACTGTTCAACAAAGGATACCAAGAGAACTAAGCACAATTTATAATAGAAGTAAATTGGAAAATTGTTTACAATTAAAATTGCTCCGTCCAATCAATATTTTTTACTTTACTGTCCCTTTTCTTTCATTGTAGTTATATTAATATTATCATTTCTCCAACATAGGTGTGTCCGGTCCACGGCGTCATCCTTACTTGTGGGATATTCTCTTCCCCAACAGGAAATGGCAAAGAGCCCAGCAAAGCTGGTCACATGATCCCTCCTAGGCTCCGCCTACCCCAGTCATTCTCTTTGCCGTTGTACAGGCAACATCTCCACGGAGATGGCTTAGAGTTTTTTAGTGTTTAACTGTAGTTTTTATTATTCAATCAAGAGTTTGTTATTTTGAAATAGTGCTGGTATGTACTATTTACTCAGAAACAGAAAAGAGATGAAGATTTCTGTTTGTATGAGGAAAATGATTTTAGCAACCGTCACTAAAATCCATGGCTGTTCCACACAGGACTGTTGAGAGCAATTAACTTCAGTTGGGGGAACAGTGAGCAGTCTCTTGCTGCTTGAGGTATGACACATTCTAACAAGACGATGTAATGCTGGAAGCTGTCATTTTCCCTCTGGGATCCGGTAAGCCATGTTTATTACGATTGTAAATAAGGGCTTCAAAAAGGGCTTATTAAGACTGTAGACTTTTTTTGGGCTAAATCGATTGATTATTAACACATATTTAGCCTTGAGGAATCATTTTATCTGGGTATTTTGATATAATAATATCGGCAGGCACTGTTTTAGACACCTTATTCTTTAGGGGCTTTCCCAAAGCATAGGCAGAGCCTCATTTTCGCGCCGGTGTTGCGCACTTGTTTTTGAGAGGCATGGCATGCAGTCGCATGTGAGAGGAGCTCTGATACTTAGAAAAGACTTTCTGAAGGCGTCATTTGGTATCGTATTCCCCTTGGGGCTTGGTTGGGTCTCAGCAAAGCAGATACCAGGGACTGTAAAGGGGTTAAAGTTCAAAACGGCTCCGGTTCCGTTATTTTAAGGGTTAAAGCTTCCAAATTTGGTGTGCAATACTTTTAAGGCTTTAAGACACTGTGGTGAAAATTTGGTGAATTTTGAACAATTCCTTCATGTTTTTTCGCATTTGCAGTAATAATAGACTCCTTAGAAATGAGGATTTTTCTGACAGAGGCCAGAAAAACAAAACTTCTAGACTCTTGTCGGATACTTCATTCCGTTCCTCTTCCTTCCATAGCTCAGTGCATGGAAGTGATCGGGTTGATGGTAGCGGCAATGGACATAGTTCCTTTTGCACGCATTCATCTAAGACCATTACAACTGTGCATGCTCAGTCAGTGGAATGGGGACTATACAGACT
>NC_069509.1:74953144-74970644 GCF_027579735.1 Bombina bombina
AGTTTCGTCCCTTTCGCAGAAACGGATCAGCCCCAAGGGCTACGTCCTCTAAGCAGGAAGGTAATACTTCTCAAGCCAATCCAGCCTGGAGACCTATGCAAGGCTGGAACAAAGGAAAGCAGGCCAGGAAACCTGCCACTGCTACCAAGACAGCATGAAATGCGGGCCCCCGATCCGGGACCGGATCTGGTGGGGGGCAGACTCTCTCTCTTCGCTCAGGCTTGGGCAAGAGATGTTCTGGATCCTTGGGCGCTAGAAATAGTCTCCCAAGGTTATTCTCTGGAGTTCAAGGGGCTTCCTCCAAGGGGGAGGTTCCACAGGTCTCAGTTGTCTTCAGACCACATAAGAAGACAGGCATTCTTACTTTGGGTAGAAGACCTGCTAAAAATGGGAGTGATTCATCCTGTTCCATTAGGAGAACAAGGGATGGGGTCCTACTCCAATCTGTTCATAGTTCCCAAAAAAGAGGGAACGTTCAGACCAATCTTAGATCTCAAGATCTTGAACAAGTTTCTCAAGGTTCCATCGTTCAAGATGGAAACCATTCGAACACTTCTTCCTTCCATCCAGGAAGGTCAATTCATGACCAAGGTGGATTTCAAGGATGCGTATCTACATATTCCTATCCACAAGGAACATCATCGGTTCCTAAGGGTTGCATTCCTGGACAAGCATTTCCAGTTCGTGGCGTTTTCTTTCGGATTAGCCACTGCTCCTAGGATTTTCTCATAGGTACTAGGGTCCCTTCTGGCGGTGCTAAGACCAAGGGGCATTGCTGTAGTACCTTACTTGGACGACATTCTGATTCGAGTGTCGTCCCTTCCTCAAGTAAAGGCTCACACGGACATTGTCCTGGCCTTTCTCAGATCTCACGGATGGAAAGTGAACGTGGAAAAGAGTTCTCTATCTCCGTCAACGAGGGTTCCCTTCTTGGGAACTATAATAGACTCCTTAGAAATGAGGATTTTTCTGACAGAAGCCAGAAAAACAAAACTTCTAGACTCTTGTCGGATACTTCATTCCGTTCCTCTTCCTTCCATAGCGCAGTGCATGGAAGTGATAGGTTTGATGGTAGCGGCAATGGACATAGTTCCTTTTGTGCACATTCATCTAAGACCATTACAACTGTTCATGCTCAGTCAGTGGAATGGGGACTATTCAGACTTGTCTCCGAAGATACAAGTAAATCAGAGGACCAGAGACTCATTCCGTTGGTGGCTGTCCCTGGACAACCTGTCACAAGGGATGACCTTCCGCAGACCAGAGTGGGTCATTGTCACGACCGACGCCAGTCTGATGGGCTGGGGCGCGGTCTGGGGATCCCTGAAAGCTCAGGGTCTTTGGTCTCGGGTAGAATCTCTTCTACCGATAAATATTCTGGAACTGAGAGCGATATTCAATGCTCTCAAAGCTTGGCCTCAGCTAGCGAGGGCCAAGTTCATACATCAACCATCAGGGGGGAACAAGGAGTTCCCTAGCGATGGAAGAAGTGACCAAAATCATTCTATGGGCGGAGTCTCACTCCTGCCACCTGTCTGCTATCCACATCCCAGGAGTGGAAAATTGGGAAGCGGATTTTCTGAGTCGTCAGACATTGCATCCGGGGGAGTGGGAACTCCATCCGGAAATCTTTGCCCAAGTCACTCAACCGTGGGGCATTCCAGACATGGATCTGATGGCCTCTCGTCATAACTTCAGAGTTCCTTACTACGGGTACAGATCCAGGGATCTCAAGGCGGCTCTAGTGGATGCACTAGTAGCACCTTGGACCTTCAAACTAGCTTATGTGTTCCCGCCGTTTCCTCTCATCCCCAGGCTGGTAGCCAGGATCAATCAGGAGAGGGCGTCGGTGATTTTGATAGCTCCTGCGTGGCCACGCAGGACTTGGTATGCAGATCTGGTGAATATGTCATCGGCTCCACCATGGAAGCTACCTTTGAGAGACCTTCTTGTTCTAGGTCCGTTCGACCCACTCCAGCTGACTGCTTGGAGATTGAACGCTTGATCTTATCAAAGCGAGGGTTCTCAGATTCTGTTATTAATACTCTTGTTCAGGCCTGAAAGCCTGTAACCAGAAAAATTACCACATAATTTGGTATATCTGTTGGTGTGAATCTGCAGGATTCCCTTGGGACAAGGTTAAGATTCCTAAGAGTCTATCCTTCCTTCGAGAAGGATTGGAAAAAGGATTATCTGCAAGTTCCTTGATGGGACAGATTTCTGCCTTGTCTGTGTTACTTCACAAAAAGCTGGCAGCTGTGCCAGATGTTCTAGCCTTTGTTCAGGCTCTGGTTAGAATCAAGCCTGTTTACAAAATTTTGACTCCTCCTTGGAGTCTCAACCTAGTTCTTTCAGTTCTTCAGGGGGTTCCGTTTGAACCCTTACATTCCGTTGATATTAAGTTATTATCTTGGAAAGTTTTGTTTTTGGTTGCAATTTCTTCTGCTAGAAGAGTTTCAGAATTATCTGCTCTGCAGTGTTCTTCTCCTTATCTGGTGTTCCATGCAGATAAGGTGGTTTTGCGTACTAAACCTGGTTTTCTTCCAAAAGTTGTTTCTAACAAAAACATTAACCAGGAGATAGTTGTGCCTTCTTTGTGTCCTAATCCAGTTTCAAAGAAGGAACGTTTGTTGCACAACTTGGATGTAGTTCGTGCTCTCAAATTTTACTTAGCAGCTACTAAGGATTTCAGACAAACTTTGTCTTTGTTTGTTGTTTATTCTGGTAAACGGAGAGGTCAAAAAGCAACTTCTACCTCTCTCTCCTTCTGGATTAAAAGCATTATCCGATTGGCTTATGAGACTGCCGGACGGCAGCCTCCTGAAAGAATCACAGCTCACTCCACTAGGGCTGTGGCTTCCACATGGGCCTTCAAGAACGAGGCTTCTGTTGATCAGATATATAAGGCAGCGACTTGGTCTTCACTGCACACTTTTTCTAAATTTTACAAATTTGATACTTTTGCTTCTTCTGAGGCTATTTTTGGGAGAAAGGTTTTGCAAGCCGTGGTGCCTTCCATTTAGATGACCTGATTTGCTCCCTCCCTTCATCCGTGTCCTAAAGCTTTGGTATTGGTTCCCACAAGTAAGGATGACGCCGTGGACCGGACACACCTATGTTGGAGAAAACAGAATTTATGTTTACCTGATAAATTACTTTCTCCAACGGTGTGTCCGGTCCACGGCCCGCCCTGGTTTTTTTAATCAGGTCTGATAATTTATTTTCTTTAACTACAGTCACCACGGTAACATATGGTTTCTCCTATGCAAATATTCCTCCTTAACGTCGGTCGAATGACTGGGGTAGGCGGAGCCTAGGAGGGATCATGTGACCAGCTTTGCTGGGCTCTTTGCCATTTCCTGTTGGGGAGGAGAATATCCCACAAGTAAGGATGACGCCGTGGACCGGACACACCGTTGGAGAAAGTAATTTATCAGGTAAACATAAATTCTGTTTTTTCAATATTTAAACAGCTAATGAAACTTTAAAAAATACATCTACATGTTATTCTCAGACTAATCTTTTCTTTCAATGCTTTATTCGATCTAGTATTTATTTAGTGTTTGATGTCCCTTTTTTTAATGGACAGTAAATGCTAAGAAACTACTATGTTAAATGCTCACCTCAGTTTTAATAGTTATTCCCCACTCTGTGAATCGTCCTGTAAAGCTGTGATAGACAACCTCATTACTGGGGTTTGCAGCTTTATATTTTGGAAACCGTAAGGGCCACATAACCGTTTTATGGCTGTTAAAACACAACATGACTAGGGAGAGGTGAAGAAACGGAGAGAACAGAATGTGAGGGAGAAGTAGATAGGGACAGAGAGGAAAATGTAGAGAGAGAAGAGGGTGGGAGACAGGGAAAGAGGTAGGGAAGGCGATAGAAAATGATAGAGGGAGACAGAAAGAGATGGAGCAGTAGAGATTTGAAGAAAGGGAGGGAAAGGTAGAGACAGTGACTTTCTCTCTTTCTCTCTCGATCGATAGACAGGACGGGAGAGGTAGGAATAGATGGAGAGAGAAGTAAAGTTTACAGCTAGGGAAAGGTAGTGGTAGAGTGACAAGAAGGGAAAGGTAGAGAGACCGAAGGGGAAGGAGTAAAAGAGCGAGACACAGAAAGGGAGAGAGGTGCTCCACCACATGATTCCTTTAATAAATAAATAAGAATTCCATTCTATGCTTTGTAGGTCAATAATGTCGCCCACATTTTTTTTTTGTCCTGGACACAGGATGACACTGTATTGTTCTCCTACAAGCGATGCTTTCTCTTCATTATCTATTGTATGAATGAAATTTTAAACGGCTTTCCAATTTACTTCTATTATCTTATTTGCTTCATTCTATTGGTATCATTTGTTAAAAAGCATGCCTAGAAAGGAGCAGCAATGCCTTACTGTGTGCTAGCTGCTGATTGATGGCTATGCACATGCCTCTTGTCATTGGCTCACCAGATGGGTTCCGCTTGCTCCTAGAAGTACATTGCTGCTCCTTTAACAAAAGATAACAAGAGAATGAAGCTAATTTGACAGTATAAGTAAATTGGTAAGTTGTTTAAAATTGTAAACTCTATCTGAATCATGAAAGAGAAACTTTTTTCATGACCCTTTAGGAAGAGAGTTACAAAAATTTTAGAAGCAAAGTTTTAGTTACACCCAGTTCTAATATCTCTCATTTTTAGCCTACAAAAGATGAGCTTTAAAGGACATCAATTAAGTTTACTATATTCTAACCCTCTCCCCATTTATTAATTCTATTAACTGCTAAATGTATGTTCTTTCCTTTTTAAGGCATAGCTGCAATCCTGTATCTTTGTTTGACGCAGAGGTCCAGAAGTTCTGTCCTGACAACTATGTAGATATCAAGGTATCCTAGAAGTAATGTTACATATAAAGAAACTTAATTTAAACATACACAATCTCTGTGCTGTGACGTATCTGATGAGTTTGCACCTGTCGTACTAGGAGTACTGCTTTTAAAAGCAAAAATAATTAAGCATTTTTTTGTTTAAATGCATTACATTTTTTTTGTCTTTTTACTGTATCTTGTATATTTTATAGAGAACGTTAGAGCGTGAGGTACGACAGTGCCAGGCTCTCGTCATCTGGACAGATTGTGATCGAGAGGGGGAGAACATTGGTTTTGAGATCATTGAGGTCTGCAAGGGAGGTATGCAGCCATAAGCTCTCCAAGTGTGTGTGTGCATATATATGTGTGTATGTATACATGTAAATAAGTGTATATATGTCTGTGTGTATGTATGTGTATATGTTTTTATATATATATATATATATATTTTTATTTTTTTTATTTATCCTTCATGTTTTTAAGCTGCGCACTAATAAAGAACTTTCTTTTACCTATTCCTTTGGAGTGCCGAGGAGTTTTTTGTTTACTTCTATGTATATATAACCAATTATGAATCCGCCCTCCTGGGTTAACCACCTGAGCTTACACTCAAAGCATATACAGAACAATAAACAGTGAAGTCTCAGGATTTTTCAAAAGTGCCATGTTTAATTAACGTTTCGAGGATGTATCTCCCCTTCTTCAGAACAAATAAATTATGTGAAACACCCTCTTAAATAAGGCAAAAAATAAACAGTGATTACCTCCTCCCCTCTGAGAAAGGCGCCAAAATTCAAACATTGCAGACTCTGATAAAATCGCCAAACTGGAAGTGGTATACTGAGCCACTTCCGGTCCGTCGTTACATACATTGGAAACTCACATAATATGTAACAAACGCATCAGCATCTTAAACGAAAACGCTATGTTATGTACATAAATAGCAGTTATAAACCTGTGTTTAGGTGCCATGTCAACACTTGTTATAGATTCCGGTCCGAGTATCCTTAACATACCCAGAATGGACATAATTCATGTCAACCGGAAGTGGGACATCGTAGTGTGTGTAAGTTGTGGATAGCCGGTTCCCGAATCCGGAAGTGGGGCATATCCCAGTGACACAACATAGGTAAAGGTATTTACATATACACATTATTCAAAATAATAAACCATGTGAACTGCACACAATAATAACATAGTCTATGTGTATCTAACAGCAACTTATGCTGATAATTCTTTAAAAAGATGTGCAAACTTATGTGAGTAAATGGGTACCTTACAAACATGGTACCTATGTGCTCTCAGAGTCGTGTATAAATTCAAATTAGTATTGTACAGACTATACTAAATATATAGTAGTCTGTGTTGTATAACTAACTTGGTACACCTTTATAAATGTATATATGTCATACAATATTATTGATTACACTACTGCAGATCCAGCAGGGATTATGTCACGGTACCAACCGGATACCAAGGGTTAACACCAGGGAACAATGTCCTGCATAGGGAATCAGCAGTTCACAACCCAGCCAGTTTTCAGGTTTTAAACAGAATAACACTTTATTTGAAGGCAGCATACAGATTTATACAGGTTTTTGACCCCCCCCCCCCCCCCAGATGGGGGTGGAAAGAATGTTGTACATTAGATAAAAGGGAGAAGCGCCCTTGACATGATACAATAGGATTATATTACTTAAACACTTCAACCACAGGACACTCTTGACTCTCCTTATCACTTAGGCGTTTCTCTCTGAGGGTGATCAAACAATAGAATGCTAAGCATTAATTAGATTGTAGCTGGAGCCAGCCACTTGTGGTTAGAAAATAAAGTTAACACTTTCAGTCCTGACCGAAGGGTCTGTCACAGACAACCTTTCTTACGTTATAGTCCAGAAGTGGCTAGGTTTGCCACAATGCTCCCCCAGAACCAAGCCGGCATACACAGTCTGATCCCAACGGATCGGCTTGGGGATGTCCGGGGCAACAACTTTCGGCTCAAGTAAGCTACGGGGTGTTCTCCGCCATCTGCTCCAACTTGGCTCAGTACTGCCCCCACCCCAAACATGGAAGCGTCTCTTCCCGGAGGGGACTGGGCTTGGGTAGTCACAGGGTTAACATTAGCGGGATCCATGGGAGCATAGGCAGAAACAAGGGGGGCCAAGTCATTTCCAAGGAGAACATCAGCAGGTAAGTCCTTCTTGACCCCCACATTCACAAGTCTAGCGCCCACTCCCCAATCCAAATGTACCCTGGCAACAGGTAGGCGGAACACAGTGCCCCCTGCTACCCTCACAGCCACAGTGTCTCCAGTGTGCTGTTTCTCAGGCACCAAGTTCTCTTGAAGCAAGGTCATGGTAGCACCAGTATCCCGTAGACAACTGACCTCCTTCCCATTCACTTTAACCCGTTGCCGGTTATTCCGGTGGGCAGCTTGCACGGGGTCTGCTTCATGTAGGCTGCCCCAGCATTCTGGCGCCTCTACGTAGCGGGCCACAGGCTGAGGATTATGTGGGATTCCGCCAGCGGGTCTTCTCCAGGACTGTGCTTGATTCGCTGCATTTAGGGGACACTCTGGTCTTTTGTGCCCTAGTTGCTTACATCCAAAGCACCGAATAGGTTGTGAGTAGCCCCGCGAATTGAACCGGGCTCTCTGAGGGTAGTTCGTGGCCGGAGGCCGTGTGGTATAGCGGTGCGCCGGGGGTTGGTAACTGGCAGCTGCTGGGGTGACTGGGGGTCTGTACTCCACTCTAGCAGTGGGCAATCGGTATACTGCTCCCCCTGCCCCTCGTACTGCCACGGATCCGCCAGTGGGTGCTGTATCCGGCACCAAATGGGGAGCTATCAGGGTTAAAGTAGCTCCCGAATCCCGAAGTCCCTGGACCGACATCACCTCAGGCAGAATTCCCAGGGGTTCCTCGGCTTGGGTGCTCAACACCTCATGAGCGGCTGGCTCCGTTTGGTAATGGTGAGCAGCTGCCCTTGGGGCCAGGTTCTGTCTGACCTGGTTCCAAGCTTGTCTGCTCCGATTTTGGGTGCACTCACGTGCCATATGTCCCCACTGCTTGCAGGTGTGGCATTGTATATTAGCCCGTCCGTTGTTAGGCTGTAGTCCATGGTGCCTCCTGGCATCAAAATGCTGGTCTGCTAATCTGGCTGCTTCGGTTAAGGTGAGGGGTTTTCGATCTCTCACCCATTCTTGGGCTTCTGGGGACAAGCCGTTAAAGAATTGCTCCAACAGCATCAGTTGTCGCAATTCTTCCATGGTGGTAGCTTGGCTGGCCTGTATCCACCCCTGAGATGCTTGATCCAGCTTGTGGGCCCACTCTGCATGGGAATCTCTTTCTGGCTTGCGCAGGCCTCTAAACTTGCGCCGGTATGCCTCTGAGGTAATGGCATATCTTTCCAAGATCGCTCTCTTCACTTTAGCGTAATCCTTGCTGTCCTCCCTGGGTACAGCGCGATACGCTTCCGCTGCCCTACCGGCTAGCTTGCCTGCTAGCACCGGCACCCATACGGACTGCTCCAAATCATGTAACTCGCACAGTCTCTCAAAATCCTGTAAATACCCATCAATCTCATCCTTCTCCTCACAAAACATTTTAAATGCATGGTATGGGATTTTGGGTCTTACTGGGTTGCTGAGTGCGTCCAAAATGGATTCTGCTCGGGAGGATGCATTCCGCGGACTGTGTGCCATCACGTACTCCTGCACATCTGCCATTACCACGGATAGCATATCCCGTGGTACAGGTTGGGGTAAAAATTCCAGCCTGGTCCTCATTTCCCTCTGGTATAGGGTCTCCTCCATGGCTGCTGGAGGCGTAGCGCTGCGAGCTCTGTCTCCCTCCATCAGCTCAGCAATTAATATAGCCTTGGGTTTGCTGCTGCCTATCTTTCCCCTGGCTTCTAGCAGTTCCTTTTACGTTTGTCTCTTTAGCTTAGAATAATCCATCTCCATTCACTTCGGTCCCTGGTACTCCTTCCATCTTAGTCAGTATTGTAGTAATCCCCCTCTTCCTGAGGTTACTGGCTTGTGTAGTTGCTCTTCTGGGCGATAAGGTTCATTCCGTCGCTTGCCACCAATTGTCACGGTACCAACCGGATACCAAGGGTTAACACCAGGGAACAATGTCCTGCATAGGGAATCAGCAGTTCACAACCCAGCCAGTTTTCAGGTTTTAAACAGAATAACACTTTATTTGAAGGCAGCATACAGATTTATACAGGTTTTTGACCCCCCCCCCCCCCCCAGATGGGGGTGGAAAGAATGTTGTACATTAGATAAAAGGGAGAAGCGCCCTTGACATGATACAATAGGATTATATTACTTAAACACTTCAACCACAGGACACTCTTGACTCTCCTT
The DNA here is from genome assembly GCF_027579735.1 of Bombina bombina. Taxonomy (NCBI): domain Eukaryota; kingdom Metazoa; phylum Chordata; class Amphibia; order Anura; family Bombinatoridae; genus Bombina; species Bombina bombina. The sequence continues at coordinate 74,962,361 of NC_069509.1, forward strand.
ATCACTTAGGCGTTTCTCTCTGAGGGTGATCAAACAATAGAATGCTAAGCATTAATTAGATTGTAGCTGGAGCCAGCCACTTGTGGTTAGAAAATAAAGTTAACACTTTCAGTCCTGACCGAAGGGTCTGTCACAGACAACCTTTCTTACGTTATAGTCCAGAAGTGGCTAGGTTTGCCACAGATTAATTTGTCAGAAAGGTGTCTGTAGCTATCACGGCTAAAACATTGCTCTATGTAGCTAACAGGAGTGCAGAACCAATGTGGGTGTTCTAAGGGTACTATTGCAGGAAATATGAATGTTATGTGTATGGTCCACTTCATGGTCTATAAAACTCTGAGGTAGAACCTATGGTGGGTAAACAGATGCAGATACCTGATGTCTAAAGGCACCAAGGTACCTACATCAAACCACCAAGAATTATACATCTGCTGTCCAAAACCCGACTGCACAATATCAGCTTTTTTTTTACATAAGACTACCCAGATCTGGCATAGAGTTCAGTCCCTTTTGAACAATAGTGTCCAGTCTCATAATCTATTCTGCCTCTCTCCTGAAAAGCATTTTGTTCCTTTTTTCTTTTACAAGATACGAGTCCACAGATTTCATCCTTACTAATGGAATATCGCCTCCTGGTGGAGCCCCACAGCAGAGCTGTATATATATAGCTCCTCCCACTCCAGTCATTCTCTTTGCCTGTGTTAGTGATAGGAAGAGGTAAAGTGAGGTGTTAATTTAGATTCTTCAATCAAGAGTTTATTATTTTAAATGGTACCAATGAGTACTATTTTTTTTATCAGGGTAGAGCTACAGGCTTTTCAGCAAGGACCGGGGAGAGCTTCATTCTGTGACTCCCATACTATTTGCTGCCCTGATGATGATGGTCTTAGCAAATTTATCTGAGACCCTGTTTGTTCCCACAGATCGACTGAAGGTGATGAAAATAACATCTTCATTGTGTGGGACCACGTCATGCTGCGCTCAGCATTAAGGTATGTGCAGTCATTTGATTCTGGGGAGACTGAGGTATCTCAGAACAGACTGGCTTTTATTCCCTATACCGGGAAGGGGTTATCAGTTTGCACAGGGTTCATGAGTGGTGTGCATGGGTTCCCCCTCTTTATTAGGTGAAGTCAGCTGTGCTTTCAGTGCCCTAATATGTGTTTAACCCGGTGGATATATTCTGTTTGTGGGCTTGACGCTAGGAGATTGCGGAGTTCTTACCCAAGTGTTCTAACGTTAGCTTGACTAAGTTAATGGCAGGGCAAGGGAGTGTGTTTGTTTGAGGGGCACATTGGCGGTACACTTTATCATTGATTGCGTTGGTTAACCGACATTTTATTCCCATGCGGTTTTTCTATTACCAGGGAATTAGTTTCCGCCCACGATGGGCGGGGCCTGGCTTTTCGCGCGCTTTGCCACGCAGTTGTTATCGGGATCCTCGATCGGCAGCGGGTCTCTCGGCTCCGGTGTGGCCTAAGCCAGCTTGTGTCTGCAACTTTCACAAGTGGTCTTAAGAGCGCCGCTCACGGAGTATCCTTAAGTGACTCGTGGGGGCAGGTAGGCGCCGCAGCAGAGCTGTGGCGAGGTGCAATTGCTGAAGTTTGTCAATAAAACGTTACGCATAGTTAGACTGTACAGATAAAGAAAAATGTACTAAAAGTCTTATAGTGCTCCCTGTTATTACATGGTTTATTGAGAGGACAACTGGGAGGCAGATTTTTTGAGCAGACAGACGTTTCATCCGGGGGAATGGGAACTCCACCCGGAGGTCTTTGCCGACCTGATTCTCAGATGGGGCAGGCCGGAACTGGATCTTATGGCGTCTCGTCAGAATGCCAAGCTTCCGAGATACGGATCCAAGTCCAGGGATCCTCAGGCCGAACTGATAGATGCCTCGGCAGTGCCTTGGTCATTCAAGCTAGCTTATGTGTTCCCTCCTTTTGCTTTCCTTCTCCGGGTGATTGCTCGAGTCAAACAGGAGAGGGCTTCGGTGATCCTCATCGCTCCGGCGTGGCCTTGCAGGACTTGGTATGCCGATTTGGTGGACATGTCATCTCTGCCACCGTGGAAGCTTCCATTGAGGCAGGACCTTCTCATTCAGGGACCCTTCCATCATCCGAATCTAATTTCTCTGCAGCTGACTGCTTGGAGATTGAACGCTTGATTTTATCTAAGCGGGGGTTCTCTGATTCGGTCATTGATACTTTGATTCAGGCACGTAAGCCTGTTACTAGAAAGATTTACCATAAGATATGGCATAAATATCTTTATTGGTGCGAATCCAAGGGCTACTCATGGAGTAAGATTAGGATTTTATCCTTTCTCCAAGAAGGATTGGAGAAAGGGTTGTCAACAAGTTCCTTTAAAGGGACAGATTTCTGCTCTATCTATTTTGTTACACAAACGTCTGGCAGATGTTCCGGTTGTTCAATCTTTTTGTAAGGCTCTGACTAGAATCAGGCCTGTGTTTAAACCAATTGCTCTTCCTTGGAGTTTGAATTTAGTTCTTAATGTTCTTTAAGGGGTTCCGTTTGAACCTATGCATTCCATAGATATTAAGTTATCTTGGAAGGTTTTATTTTTGGTTGCTATTTCTTCTGCTCGCAGAGTTTCTGAGCTTTCAGCATTACAATGTGATTCTCCTTATCTTATTTTTCATGCCGATAAGGTAGTGTTGCGTACCAAACCTGGTTTTCTTCCTAAGGTTGTTTCCAACAAGAATATTAAACAGGAAATTGTTGTTCCTTCATTGTGTCCTAATCCTTCTTCAAAGAAGGGAGCGTCTGTTACATAATTTGGACGTAGTCCGTGCCCTGAACTTTTACTTACAGGCGACTAAGGAATTTCATCAATCATCTTCATTGTTTTGTTGTCTTTTCTGGGAAACGTAGGGGTCAGAAAGCTACGGCTACCTCTCTTTTTGGCTGAAGAGTATCATCCGTTTCGCATATGAGACTGCCGGACAGCAGCCTCCTGAACGAATTACAGCTCATTCCACTAGGGCTGTGGCTTCCTCATGGGCATTTAAAAATGATGCTTCTGTTGAACAGATTTGCAAGGCTGCAACTTGGACGTCTCTTCATACTTTTTCCAAATTTGATACTTTTTCCTCGTCCGAGGCTGTTTTTGGGAGAAAGGTTCTTCAAGCAGTGGTGCCTTCCGTTTAGGTTCCCGTCTTGTCCCTCCCTTTCATCCGTGTCCTATAGCTTTGGTATTGTATCCCATAAGTAAGGATGAAATTTGTGGACTCGTCGTATCTTGTAAAAGAAAAGGAAATTTATGCTTACCTGATAAATTTATTTCTTTTACGATATGAAGAGTTAACGGACCACCCTGTCATTTTCTAAGACGGTTTTTATTTTTGTTAAACTTCAGTCCCCTCTGCACCTTGGCTTTTCCTTTCTCTTCCTAACTTCGGTCGAATGACTGGAGTGGGAGGGAAGTGAGGAGCTATATATACAGCATTGCTGTGGTGCTCTTTGCCTCCTCCTGCTGACCAGGAGGCGATATTCCATAAGTAAGGATGAAATCCGTGGACTCGTCGTATCGTAAAAGAAATAAATTTATCAGGTAAGCATAAATTTCCTTTTCCACCTCTCAAAGGTTTTCGGGAACTCTTAAAGATGCAACAAGGTGTTTTGCCTCCATCCAGTGGCGTGCCACCGGTTGGTCTGACCGTCCCTTCTCAATGGCCTGTCATGCCATGCCATGTCCCTTGGGTCTTATCAATATAATGTTTTCCACACGGACATAACAGTATGTACACTACATATCCAGTAGTGCACGTTATGGAATGTTTGATGGTATATTTTTTATTGTTGTGTGGGTGGTTACATTTTTTTTTGTGGCTATTAATCCATTGCATGTAGTGCAGTTTGGGCAGCCCCAAATGTTGGTTTTAGTGGCAGTTTCATAGGAACTTAAAGGATCAGTTCTGACCAGAAGGTCACGGATATTAGCATTTTGTTTGTACCAGGCCATGGGGGTGATTGATTTGGCAAATGTCAGTTTTGGAGATTGTCCAGTGTTTTTTGTCTTATTTCGCCCAATTTAGCTGTATTGGGAGCAAATGTGGTATTCATAATTAGTTTAGATTCTTTATCCTTGTTGTGAGTCAGCGTTTGAAGGACATTGTCTTGAGTGAGTCCCTTGATTTGTTCAAATATAGGATCAATCACTTTTGACTTGTTCCCTGTGTTGAAGAATTTGGTCTTCATATCAAGTAGTTGTGAGACCTCTTTATCTGTTTTGGAATTATTCCTAATTGTGCGGATCATTTGGGAGTTAACAATTCCCTTTGCTAATAAAGGTGGGTGGCAACTTTCTGCTCTAAGGAGGGAATTGTGGTCTGTGGGTTTCGTGTATAATGTAATTTCAAGCCTGTCTCCCTTCTTAGAAATGAACAAATCAAGGAATTGTATAGAAGATGTGCTTTTAAATATTACTGTGGTTGGTGTAGTGTTGTACTGGGTGAACCACTTGTGTAGGCTGTTCTCATCGGCCCTCCACACTAATGAAATATCATCGATGTATCTCCTGTAAAAAATTACAGGAGATACATTCTGGGACCACAGATATTCTTTCTCGAAACTTGCCATAAAAATGTTGGCATAGGCTGGGGCCAAGTTTGACCCCATAACCGTGCCCGATGTTTGGAGAAAGAATGATTTCTCAAATTTAAAATTGTTTTTCTTCAAGAAAAATTCAATAGTTGTAGTAAATATTCAGTGGGTGGACCTACATACTTATCAGTCATTTTGAGAGTTTCCTTGACAGCTGTCAGGCCAATGTTATGGGGGATGATGGTGTACAAATTATTCACATTAAGTGTGACCAGTAAATCATTCTCCATGATATTGGTCTGTTTAAGTGTACGCAACAGGTCATTTGTGTCAAGTAGATATGATCTGTTATCCCTAACAACTGGTTGTAGTAGAAAATCAAAAAATTGAGCCACAGGTTGAAGTATGGAATCTCTCGCTGAAACTATAGGGCAGCCTGGTGGCTCATTGAGTGACTTATGTATTTTTGGAATCGTGTACAGTATTGGTATTTTTGGATATTTAGTGATCATGAAATCTTTTAGTTTCTCAGTGAGAAAATCTTGTTCAATTCCAAACCTAACTAAGGTATCCAATTGGTCCTTAAATTTAGATGTGGGATCAAGAAACAACTTCTGGTAGGTCCCTTGGTCATCTTAATTGTTTCATAATGTCTTGTCTATAATATTCATAATTCAGTAACACTAATGCTCCTCCCTTGTCAGCATGGCAAATGGTCAAAGATGTGTCATTTTAATGGCTTCTCTTTCAATCCTATTTAGGTTATCCTTCCATTCCTACGCATAACAGAACATTCATATTTTCTGCAATAGTACCCTTAGAATACCCACATTGGTTCTGCACTCCTGTTGGCTACATACAGCAAAGTTTTAGCCGTGATATCTACATGAGACACCTTTCTGACAAATTAACCCCTGTTGGATCTGCAGTAGTGTAATCAATAATATTGTGTTACATATATACATTTATTAAGGGTGTACCAAGTTAGTGATATAACTAACAGCACAGACTACTATGCATTCTTTTGTTTAGTCTGTTGTTCACAGCCAGTACAATAATACTAATTTGAATTTATACACGACTCTGAGAGCACATAGATATTGTGTTTGTAAGGTACCCATTTACTCACATAAGTTTGCACATTTTTAGATACACATAGACTATGCTATTATTTTGTGCAGTTCACATGGTTTATTATCTTGAATAATGTGTACGTGTAAATAGCTTTACCTATGTTGTGTCACTGGGATATGCCCCACTTCCGGTTTCGGGAACCGGCTATCCACAACTTACACACACTACAATGCCCCACTTCTGGTTGACATGAATTATGTCTCTTCCGGGTATGTTAAGGATACTCAGACTGGAATCTATAACAAGTGTTGACATGGCACCTAAAACACGGGTTTATAACTATCTATGTACATAACATAGGGTTTTCGTTTGAGATGTTGATGTTTGTTACATATTATGTGAGTTTCACATGTATGCAACGCCGGACTGGAAGTGGTTCAGTATACCACTTCTGGTTTGGTGATTTTCTCATTGTCTGCAATGTTTGAATTTTGGCGCCTTTCTCAGAGGGGAGGAGGTAATCAGTGTTTATTTTTGCCATATTTAAGAGAGTGTTTCACATAATTTATTTGTTCTGAAGAAGGGGAGATACATCCCCGAAATGTCAATTAAACTTGGCACGTTTGAAAAATCCAGAGACTTCACTGTTAATTGTTCTGTGTGTGTGTGTGTGTGTATGTATGTATATGTGTGTGTCTGTATATATTTGTAAATATTTTATTATATCTTTTCATGTGACAACACTGAGGAAATTACACTTTGCTACAATGTAAAGTAGTGAGTGTACAGCCTGTATAACTATGTAAATTTGCTGTCCCCTCAAAATAACTCAACACACAGCCATTAATGTCTAAACCGTTTGCAACAAAACTGAGTACACCCCTAAGTGGAAATGTCCAAATTGGACCTAAAGTGTCAATATTTTGTGTGGCCTCCATTATTTGCCAGCACTGCCTTAACTCGCTTGGAGATGGAGTTCACCAGAGCTTCACAGGTTGCCACTGGAGTCCTCTTCCTATCCTCCATGACGACATCACGGAACTGGTGGATGTTAGAGACTTTGCACTCCCCCACCTTCCGTTTGAGGATGCCCCACAGATGCTCAATAGGATTTAGGTCTGGAGACATGCTTGGCCAGTCCATCACCTTTACCCTCAGCTTCTTTAGCAAGGTAATGGTCGTCTTGGAGGTGTGTTTGGGGTCGTTATCATGTTGGAATACTGCCCTGAGGCCCAGTCTCCGAAGGGAGGGGATCATGCTCTGTTTCAGTATGTCACAGTACATGTTGGCATTCATGGTTCCCTCAATGAACTGTAGCTCACCAGTGTAGGCAGCACTCATGCAGGCCCAGACCATGACATTCCCACCACTTTACTTGACTGTAGGCAAGACACACTTGTCTTTGTACTCCTCACCTGGTTACCTCCACACACGCTTGACACCACATGACACCGGGGAGGGAAAATGGCTAATTGGGCCCAATTTGGGAATTTCCACTTAGGGGGGTACTAATGTCCCTTGTTTTCTATGTGTTCAGTATCTGCAGTGGGGTTAAGCAGATAGCTTAAAGGCTTGCTCAAGAGCTAAAAATATTCCAACTCCTGACCTGGACGAGGCTGGTGATTGGTGGCTACATATCCATGTTGCTCTTCACCGGCTTACAGGCTGTGCCCTGCTCAGGAGCTGCTCTGAAAATTTAAAGCAAATTAATTTAGTAGTTTAATAAACCGCTGGAAATTGGTCAAACTTTTGTACATGGGTTTTGATCTTTGACGAAGTGTTTATAAAGTATGAATTAAGTCTGATGAGACACTGTCAATGCTGTAATGTTTTAACTTCAGCTACATTCAGTGGCTTAGTTCCACTGTTTCCTGTTTCCTCCCCATAGCACTTTGGTAGATGAAGTATCCTGATTATTGATCAGTGTGGTCATGTGATTACCAGATGGTCTCCATGTTCTGAGCAGCAAACACCCATCTGCTAACTTAGATTACAATATGTCAGTGCTCCTTACTTTTTGGAGAATGGAATTTAGCACTTATATTATTTAAATATTGAAGAACTAAGTTTCAAAAAATATCTGCTTATTATTCTCAGGTTGATCTTGGCTTTGAGTGCATAATAAATTCTAGCATTTATTTAATTTTGAATGGCACTTAGCAGAAACTACCCGTGTAAAAGACTTGGACTGTACAGCTGTCCATTATGTCCTTTTTCAGCAGGGATGGGGAACCTTGGCCCTCGTGATGTTCCAGAACTACATTACCCATGATGCTTAGGCACTCTGAAGTCCAGTTGAGCATCATGTGAAATGTATTTCTGAAACATCAGGCGGGTTAAGGTTCCCCATTCCTGTTTAACAGGTTTTCATGCAAAAATACTTTAACATGTTTAATTGCTGCTCTTTATTTATAGAGATATTTTTTTAGATTAATGTCTCCTTTGCTTTAAGTTCAGTTAGTTATACTTTATTCCAGTGTTTCTCAACCACAGTCCTCAAGTACCCCTAACAGGTCAGATTTTCATATCATCTTAACTAGAGCATAGGTGAAATAATCAGCTGACCAGTAACCTTGGTTACTAACCTGCTCTTGCCCATCATGATTATTTGACCTGCGTTTTAGCTAAGATATCATGAAATTCTG